>NC_042961.1:60927824-61227824 GCF_901001165.1 Salmo trutta
ACATAGGGAGCCATTTGGAACACATACAACTGTCTGGACTAATGAGGCACAGAGAGCAGGAAAACAACATCAGGAATGGATAGGGAGGGAGAGAGAGGGTGTGTGTGAGAGAGAGGGTGTGTCTGTGAGAGAAAGAGATAGAGAGAGAGAGAAAGAGAGAGAGAGAGAGAGAGAGAAAGAGAGAGAGGGCGTGTGTGAGAGAGAGAGAGAGGGTGTGTGTGAGAGAGAGAGAGAGAGAGAGGGTGTGTGTGAGAGAGAAAGAGAGAGAGAGAGGGTGTGTGTGAGAGAGAGAGAGAGGGTGTGTGTGAGAGAGAAAGAGAGAGTGTGTGTGAGAGAAAGAGCGTGTGTGTGAGAGAGAAATGGGATATTAAACAGCAAGTGATAGACAAATAAGACTGAGTTAAAGAAGGAGACAGGACAGGGGGATGAGGAAGAAAAGATTAAGAAGAGATGAAGACAACAACAACAGAAAGGACATCTATATGGTACACCGTTCTACACGGAGATCTGATACAACCGGCATTCAGGGAGTATTCAGACCCCTTGACTTTTTCTACATTATAGCCTTATTATAAAATGTATTACATTGATGAGGGGGAAAAAAAACTATCTACACACAATACCCCATAATGACTAACCAAAAACAGGTTTTTAGAAAGATTTTTAACACATTTGCAAAGTTAACTGAAATATCACATTTACATAAGTATTCAGACCCTTTACTCAGTACTTTGTTGAAGCACCTTCACCAGTGATTACAGCCTCGAGTCTTCTTGGGTATGATGCTACAAGCTTAGCACACCTGTATTTGGAGAGTTTCTCCCATTCTTCTCTGCAGATCCTCTCAAGCTCTGTCAGGTTGAATGGGGAGAGTTGCTGCACATCTATTTTCAGATCTCTCCAGAGATGTTCGATCGGGTTCAAGTCCAGGTTTTGGCTGGGCCACTCAAGGACATTGAGACTTGTCCCGAAGCCACTCCTGCGTTGTCTTGGCTGTGTGCTTAGGGTCGTTGTCCTGTTGGAAGGTGAACCTTCGCCCCAGTCTGAGGTCCTGAGCTCTCTGGAGCAGGTTTTCATCAAGGATCTCTGTACTTTGTTCCGTTCATCTTTCCCTTGATCCTGACTAGTCTCCTAGTCACTGCCGCTGAAAAACATCCCCACAGCATGATGCTGCCACCACCATGTTTCACTGTAGGGATGGTGCCAGGCTTCCTCCAGACGGGACGCTTGACATTCAGGCCAAAGAGTTCAATCTTGGTTTCATCAGACCAGATAATCTTGTTTCTCATGGTCTGAGAGTCATTTAGGTGCCTTTTGGCAAACTCCAAGAGGGCTGTCATGTGCCTTTTACTGAGGAGTGGCTTCCGTCTGGCCACTCTACCATAAAGGCCTGATTGGTGGAGTGCTGCATAGATGGTTGTCCTTCTGGAAGGTTCTCCCATCTCCACATAGGAACTCTGAGGCTCTGACAGACCATTGGGTTCTTGGTCTCCTCCCTGACCAAGGCCCTTCTCCCCCGATTGCTCAGTTTGGCCGGGCAGCCAGCTGTAGGAAGACTCTTGGTGGTTCCAAACTTCTTCCATTTAAGAATGATGGAGGCCACTGTGTTCTTGAGGACCTTCAATGCTGCAGAAAAATGTTTTTGGTATGTTCCCCAAATCTTTGCCTCGACACAATCCTGTCTCGGAGCTCTACGTCTCAGAGCTCCCTATCTTTCATTTTTTATAAATTTGCAAAGTTTTCTAAAAACCTGTTTTCGCTTTGTCATTATGGGGTATTGTGTGTGTATATGTTAGCCCAGCTAGACTCACCATGTTGGCCCCGCTAGACTCACCATGTTGGCCCCACTAGACTCACCATGTTGGCCCCACTAGACTCACCATGTTGGCCCCGCTAGACTCACCATGTTGGCCCCGCTAGACTCACCATGTTGGCCCCGCTAGACTCACCATGTTGGCCCCGCTAGACTCACCATGTTGGCCCCGCTAGACTCACCATGTTGGCCCCACTAGACTCACCATGTTGGCCCCACTAGACTCACCATGTTGGCCCCACTAGACTCACCATGTTGGCCCCACCAGTCCAGTAAAGGAAGAATCCATCGGGGTCTACCTTCAGAGTGATGAGGGTGGGGTGACCGCTGTTGGGCTCCTATACACACATACACACACACACACACACACACACACACACACACACACACACACACACACACGTTAATACATCGAGATATACACACTGTACACATATGACTAAAATGTGACCGGCCCGGAGGTTGGAAAGCCAGGTCTCCTGCATGCCATACAACTGTGTTAACCTGCTGAGCTAAAGCCTAGGCATTAGCTGGGGGGAGCTAATCCAAGACTTCAGGTCTCATACATTGAGTCTCAGGTCCGATGCTGGCTACGGGCACGGCAGAGATGGGAAGATGCATATTAACCTTTTTCTATTACAGTTTACTGCATTAGACGTGCCGGGTCTAGAGTCAACTTTCCCTCCCCCAATCCAAAACGTAACAATTAGTGTGGGGGGGGGGGGATGCAACACTGACCCAGGATCAGATTGGACGCTTCAAGGTGTGAGTTCTATATCATGTATTTCCGTTTCTATGATTGAACCAGCCCTACCTTCAGTGTGGGCTCTGTGATTGGCTACAGAGAGGACAGGAGAAAGGAGGGCGGCCACAATATTGTCTTAACTGTATAATGTATCATTCTTCATCTACATCACTAGTACAGATCTAGGATCAGCTCAACCAAAGAGTCAAACAAAACAGGATCAGTTCAACCTAACCTTAATGATTACAGTCAAACAAAACAGGATCAGCTCAACCTAACCTTAATGATTAGAGTCAAACAGGATCAGCTCAACCTAACCTTAATGATTACAGTCAAACAGGATCAGTTCAACCTAACCTTAATGATTAGAGTCAAACAAAACAGGATCAGCTCAACCTAACCTTAATGATTAGAGTCAAACAGGATCAGCTCAACCTAACCTTAATGATTACAGTCAAACAGGATCAGTTCAACCTAACCTTAATGATTAGAGTCAAACAAAACAGACCTTGGATCGGTGTCTAAGATGCACTATGCAGAAATCTCTCCACCATTTCCTGGTTGCTAAAATTCCAATAGTTTGACAAATTTCAGTGTATGTGACAAAACAATAAGGCTGGCCCCATTTAGTTGACTGGTAGATAGGCTGTCGGTCGACCGAGATTTCTTTAGTCCAGCAGTCGCACATATTTGTATTCATTTTTTCATGGTGCATAAGACCCCTGTCTGATTGGCCCCTGTCTTAGTGGACTCATCCATTGCGGAGGCCACGGGGGTGGTATAGTCCATCACATGTAATACTGAAAACAGTCTATGGTTATATTATGTAAAAAATAATAGTGCAAAACACTAATAAATCTTATAACAAATGTTCTTTCTCCCACGTTGGATACGGTCGCTGTACGCGGTTCTGAAACATAATCTTCAGTGCACCATAGAATTTGCACCTTTCACTGTGTTGCTATGTGCATAATAGCAAAGTTAACCAGCATATTGGGATTGAGAAGCATGTGGCGGAGGCAGCAGCAGCAGAGATGAGGAAACAGCCCTTGCCTTAGCCTAATTGTCTAAGAAAATGAAGGAGAGAGGAAACCCCAACTTAATTAGGTCAACAGCCTAACTGTTAAATGTGCCTGGCTTTATACATCATCCAGATACAGTAGCAGTCAAAAGTTTGGACAAACTAACTGATTCAAGGGTTTTTCTTTATTTTGATTACTTTCTACATTGTAGAATAATAGTGAAGACATCAAAACTATGAAATAATACATATGGAATCATGTAGTAACCAAAACAGATATATTCAAATATATTCAATATTTCAGATTCTTCAAAGTAGCCACCTTTTGCCTTGATGACAGCTTTGCACACTCTTGGCACTCATCCTGTTTAGTCTTAGTACTGTAACCTACTTAGGCCTATATTTCAATATAAAGGCTACTGTATCAATCATTCATTCCTTCATGCCCTCACATAGCATACGAGACATTCATGCTTTGAATAAAGTATATAAACATTATTATGGTAATATGGCCCTATTGTCTCTCATGAGTTTCACAAAATTGTACCAAACGGACCAGTTCGTAGCTGGATTCTTCACCGATCTTTTATACCTTCTCTAGAACATAAATGTCGTTCGGTTCTCCAATTCTGTGAGGTGGAAGAATTCCTTTGTCTCTCTATGAAAACACTGTCTCTTTATACTGTGGCCATGAGGCGGGACATTTTCATAGGAATTTACGACCCCTTCTGACCACAGCAGCCTGGGTGTAGGAGACAGAGGAAGATAGGTGCAGAAGTAGGGGGATGGTGCAGAGGGAGGGGGTCAACTGTGCTCGCTGTACCCAAAGAGGGCAACGTCATGACAACTATAAGCTAAATAATAATATAACATAATACTATAAGCTAAATAATAATATAACATAATATAATACTTTAAGCTAAATAATAATATAACATCATATAATACTATAAGCTACATCTATAACAATTCTACCTAATATAATATAAGCGACACACACATATATACACACCACACACACACACACGCCTCTTTGCTTGACATCATGGGAAAATCAAAAGAAATCAGCCAAGACCTCAGGGGAAAAAAACTGTAGACCTCCACAAGTCTGGTTCATCCTTGGGAGCAATTTCCAAATGCCTGAAGGTACCACGTCCATTTGTACAAACAATAGTACGCAAGTATAAACACCATGGGAAGGAGACGCGTTCTGTCTCTTAGAGATGAACGTACTTTGGTGCGAAAAGTGCAAATCAATCCCAGAACAACAGCAAAGGACCTTGTGAAGATGCTGGAGGAAACAGGTACAAAAGTGTCTATATCCACAGTAAAACGAGTCCTATATCGACATAACCTGAAAGGCCGCTCAGCAAGGAAGAAGCCACTACTCCAAAATCGCCATAAAAAAGCCAGACTACGGTTTGCAACTGCACATGGGGACAAAGATTGTAGAAATGTCCTCTGGTCTGACGAAACAAAAATAAAACTGTTTGGCCATAATGACCATCGTTATGTTTGGAGGAAAAAGGGGGAGGCTTGCAAGCCAGAAGAACACCATCCCAACCGTGGAGCACGGGGGTGGCAGCATCATGTTGTAGGGGTGCTTTGCTGCAGGAGGGACTGGTGCACTTCACAAAATAGATGGCATCATGAGGATGGAAAATTATGTGGATATATTGAAGCAACATCTCAAGACATCAGTCAGAAAGTTAAAGCTTGGAATGTGATGAAAGAAATAAAAGCTGAAATAAATCACTCTCTACTATTATTCTGACATTTCACATTCTCAAAATAAAGTGGTGATCCTAACTGACCTAAGACAGGGAATTTTTACTAGGATTAAATGTCAGGAATTGTGAAAAACTGAGTTTAAATGTATTTGGCTAAGGTGTATGTAAACTTCCTACTTTTTATTTTACTAGGCAAGTCAGTTAAGAATAAATTCTTATTTTCAATGACGGCCTAGGAACAGTGGGTTAACTGCCTTGTTCGGGGGAAGAACGACAGATTTGTACCTAGTCACCTCGGGGATTCGATCTTGCAACCTTTCGGTTATTAGTCCAACGCTCTAACCACTAGGCTACGCTGCCGACTTCAACTGTATGTATGTATGTATGTATGTATGTATGTATGTATGTATGTATGTATGTATGTATGTATGTATGTATGTATGTATGTATGTATGTATGTATGTATGTATAAAATACAGTATATACTACATAATATAATACTATATAATAATACTATATACTACAAGCAACACTTGCTCCCATACCTTTTTCTTGATAACCACTAGTTTCCACAACTAATTCAAATCTCTTCCACACATCTGCCTTCCCCTCCTGAGAAACCAGTAAACATTTGCTCGCTTCCAGTTTATTTTTCACATCCCCCGCATCCATTTTGCTGTCACATGTTACTGTGACGGGAGTTTGTTATAACCAATTTATTGATGTGATTATGACAGCATAAAACCAAAAGGGCGATTCCATGGTAACAGCTAATAGATTGGATTACATAAAAAAAATAGGATTCAAAAAACAATGATTCCAAAGTTTAACAAACCATACAACCCTTTGCATAGGGACTACTTTTAACAATTTCCACTGAAAAATGTAAAATTAAAAATAAAAACATTTATTTGAAGAACAGTGCCGATGCAACGTTTGGTAAGAGAATGAAGATTTGTGCTGTTGGTGCCGTCATTATGTTAACAAGTAAATGTTATTGTTGTTTTGTTTTTTTGTGAACAATCTGAGTGTCTGCGTGTCACTGGGGAATTGATTAAAAGTTATATCCACCCTAATCATTAATTTCTTCCATCGCTGACTCATGTCTCCTTTCCTTTCCAGTGCTGTCTCCTCATCTCTCTCGTTATGTCTGTCTCAGACGGCCCCTGCAGGGGCCAGGAGTGGTTTCAGTGTCCTCCATAACCATTTACTGTACATGGAGGTTTCACTTTTCACCATCTCTCTCTCACACACACACACACACACACACACACACACACACACACACACACACACACACACACACACACACACACACACACACACACACACACCTTTTCCTCCGAGAGTGACATAGAAATACCAGGTAATCTAGAGGCAAAAGAAACACACACCTATTTAGGTGAGGTGCAGGCTAGCGGAGGACTTTTTAGGAGCTCATCTTACCTCCTCTCCCTCCCCCCCTCCCTCCCTCATCTTACCTCCTCTCCCTCTCATTCAGCCCCCCCCTCCCTCCCTCCCTCATCTTACCTCCTCTCCCTCTCATTCAGCCCCCCTCCCTCCCTCATCTTACCTCCTCTCCCTCTCATTCAGCCCCCCCTCCCTTCCTCATCTTACCTCCTCTCCCTCTCATTCTAGTCTTCCTCATCTTCTCGGATCTCTGTTTATTACTCCAGTCTTCCTCCTCTCTCCTCCTCCTCTCCATCTCTCCACTCAACCTGTTGCTCTCCAGATCCCTCCATGCACAGGCCTTATTAATGATAGTCTATTCACACATGGATATGGGTTCTGCTCTCCCTCACCTCTCCCTCACAGCTAGGGAACACTACAAACATCTCAGCCATTCCAGAAGCCAACAACTGTCTGTCTTGTCTAGCTCAGAGTGTGACTGTGTGGTTTATGCTCTTTTCTCATGTGCGGTCACTGCTGCTGTGTTCAATACTGCTGCCTAACGAACGCTAAGACAAACACACATTATTACCACACTATGAACCGCCTGGGAACACTGACGGATACAGCCTGCTGTATAACGTAGAGATACGGAGAGAGGGTGGGAAGGAGAGAGGGAACAGGAAGAAAGCGGTGGAGGAGGGAGAGAGATAAGGTGGAGAGAGAGGAGAGAGAGAGAGAATGTTCTCATTATGTATAGTATAAAGGTAAAGTCTGTTTCTTCATATCAGCACCTCATAAATCAGTTATTATACAGGGATAACCAGTGTGTGTGTGTGTGTGCTGCTCTGGCAACATAAAGGTTGATGACAGCAGAGAACCTTTGGACTCTGGTGAGGAGAAGAGAGTAAAGGGGGAGGGGAGAGGAGAAGGGAAAGGGACGACGGGAAAATCATTAAGTGAAAAAGAAAAGAGGGAGAGAAGAAGAGGAGGAGGGAGAATAGAGGACAGGAGGGATAGGGAGAGAGAAGAAGAGGAGGAGGGAGAATAGAGGACAGGAGGGATAGGGAGAGAGAAGAAGAGGAGGAGGGAGAATAGAGGACAGGAGGGATAGGGAGAGAGAAGAAGAGGAGGAGGGAGAATAGAGGACAGGAGGGATAGGGAGAGAGAAGAAGAGAAGGGGGAGAATAGAGGACAGGAGGGATAGGGAGAGAGAAGAAGAGGAGGGAGAATAGAGGACAGGAGGGATAGGGAGAGAGAAGAAGAGGAGGAGGGAGAATAGAGGACAGGAGGGATAGGGAGAGAGAAGAAGAGGAGGAGGGGGAATGGAGGAGCGGTGAGGAGTACACATGTCAATCCCAGAATCCCTCACTTCACATGTGGCTGTGCTTGACCTACAACCTTTCCTCTCCCGTCTTTCTTGTCCCCTCTGTCTCTACCACTCCTTCCGTCTTCCCTTCATTCTTTCCCTCTGTCTGTCTGTCCCCCCCCCTCCATCTCCACTGTAACTGTGTTTCAGAACATGGTGTGACTCGTTTAGACAATCACTGAGTTCCCCCCCCCTCCCCCCCGTCAATACAATGGGCTTTGATCTCTCTCTGTGTTTCTCAGCCCTCTGTTAGAGTGTAATGGTGTGTTTCACTGTGAGCTCTCTCTCTCTCTCTAATTCAGGAGCAGAACGGATGTAGTTGAGGGAGAGAGTAGGGAGAGAGGGAGCGAAGAAGGGAGGGGAAAGTAGTTTTGGCTCCAGAGAGCACAACAAGCTGAGACAGGAAGTCATTCAGAGTGAAACACAAAACACCCAGAATAAAACCACATTCATTGTAGGGGAAAGATTCACTTTCTATAGTGTGTGTGTGTAAAGTGCCAACACAACAGTGGATATCGCGCCAGCTAACAAGTTGATTTATGATAAATGGTCTTTATGAACACCCACACACACCCACCCACAACCAAACACACACACCCACAACCAAACACACACACCCACACACCCACAACCAAACACACACACCCACACACACCCACAACCAAACACACCTACCAGCCCCTCTTCTGGTCCCAGTCTGGCTGTAACGATACATGAATAATGAATTACCAATACACACAGACACTAATAAACTCTTCCACCATGCTGACATGAGATGTGTAGACTGATGTATTGGTGTCCGTTTGCAAAAAAAAACAAAAACATTCTATTGAAACAAGTTGTAAAGTACTTCAGGCGCCCACGACTAAAATACTGACAGTTAAACTAAATATCTCCCACACACACACACACACGCAGGCCACGGTTGCCAGGTGAGGTGGTTAACCATGCGAGCAGGTTGCCAGGTGAGGTGGTTAACCATGCGAGCAGGTTGCCAGGTGAGGTGGTTAACCATGCGAGCAGGTTGCCAGGTGAGGTGGTTAACCATGCGAGCAGGTTGCCAGGTGAGGTGGTTAACCATGCGAGCAGGTTGCCAGGTGAGGTGGTTAACCATGCGAGCAGGTTGCCAGGTGAGGTGGTTAACCATGCGAGCAGGTTGCCAGGTGAGGTGGTTAACCATGCGAGCAGGTTGCCAGGTGAGGTGGTTAACCATGCGAGCAGGTTGCCAGGTGAGGTGGTTAACCATGCGAGCAGGTTGCCAGGTGAGGTGGTTAACCATGCGAGCAGGTTGCCAGGCGAGGTGGTTAACCATGCGAGCAGGTTGCCAGGTGAGGTGGTTAACCATGCGAGCAGGTTGCCAGGTGAGGTGGTTAACCATGCGAGCAGGTTGCCAGGCGAGGTGGTTAACCATGCGAGCAGGTTGCCAGGCGAGGTGGTTAACCATGCGAGCAGGTTGCCAGGTGAGGTGGTTAACCATGCGAGCAGGTTGCCAGGTGAGGTGGTTAACCATGCGAGCAGGTTGCCAGGTGAGGTGGTTAACCATGCGAGCAGGTTGCCAGGCGAGGTGGTTAACCATGCGAGCAGGTTGCCAGGTGAGGTGGTTAACCATGCGAGCAGGTTGCCAGGTGAGGTGGTTAACCATGCGAGCAGGTTGCCAGGTGAGGTGGTTAACCATGCGAGCAGGTTGCCAGGTGAGGTGGTTAACCATGCGAGCAGGTTGCCAGGTGAGGTGAAACACGCGGAAGAAAAAGTATTAGGGAGGAGACAGGCAGATCTCAGGTGCTGTAAAACGTGTTTATCTTGCTTTATTAAAGTACAGATTGTATACCTGTCTATCTGCTACACTAATAATACTAAAATAGCCCTACAATGGTGCCTAAAATACAGTTATGACCATACACATTTAGGTGTTTCAGCCTATTGTGGATAGTCTGATTTAATATAAACATTTGTTTAAAACGTTTAAATGCTTTGCAAGAACAACAATTTCCCTAATAATCCTGTTTACATGGACACATTTGAAATCAGGCAGCCTGATGAGACTTGTGATAAATGCAGAAAAATCACCAATCAAAATAAACGCTCTACCACACTGACCATGTTATTTTTGGGAAGATCATTTTATTCAGAGTTCGGACAGATAAAAGTTTGTATGTGAAAACTATTTCAAAGATAAGATACTTTCAGTTGTTCAGAACTCACTTCACTTGCACAAGAGAGAGAGAGCGAGTCTTGAACTGCTGGTGTTGGCACATGGACAGGTCAAACACACAGCGCTGGAACTCTGCTTAAAAAGGTGTTTCCATGTCCTAATCATTTGAAAGATTACTCTTAAAAACAGTGTTTTAAATCGGCGTATGCTTACTTTGATTTTGAATTTACGGCGATTAATATAAACAGAGTAATGCGTTTACATGACTGATGCATAATCTAGCGACTGTCAGTTTAATAAGGAATTATTACTAAGCATGCAAACGTTTGACTCTAGTCTAGGCCTAAACTCCGTCTTTCAAATTCCCTTGTCAACAGAGCAGACACAGAGAACGTAAAAGTGGGGAAGAAAACGGGGGGGGGGGGGGGGGGGGGGGGGGTTGGTCAATACCAGCAGTGTCATTTGCCCCGTTCAAAACATCTGGGAAGTCTGAAAAACTCAAGGTCAAATCATGAGGTCAGTGATCTTCAGGTTGGAAAGTCAGAGCTCTAAGAAGAGGCCCAAGTTCCCGAGTTGGATGACCGTTCAAATTGATTTTTTTCCCCCAGTCGGAGCTCGTCCCCCCCCCCCGAGTTCCCGGTTGTTTTGAACGCACTGAAGTTGGAAGTCTGAGATTTCCCGAGTTCCCGGTTGTTTTGAACGTGGCATAAAAAAAAAAACCTGAGCTGAGGAAAAACTTGTTTGACAAGAACTCAAAACAGAGAACAGAGCTAGGCCTATCTGTAGCTGCAGATGGGCTTTGCGTCCTAAATTGTGCACTACTTTTGAACAGAACCCATAGGGATACGTCAAAAAGTCACATTTGGGACAGGACCTGTGTGTTGACATGTAGCCTAGTGTTTCCCCAACTCATTTTTGTTGTAGCCCCTTTTTATTTTTTTTAAAGGGTATCTGTGACCAACAGATGCATATTCCCAGTCATGTGAAATTCAGAAATTAGGACCTAGTGAACTGATTTAAAATTGACCGATTTCCTCATATGAACCGTAACTCAGTCAAATCTTAGAAAATTGTTGCACGTTGCCTTTATATTTTGGTTCAGTGTATATGTTACGTTTCATATGGTATGTATTAACGTCCATCACCCATTTCGTATGATATGTTAGAAATTATAATTCATATTATACACTACATGGCAAAAAGTATGTGGACACCCCTTCAAATTAGTGGATTCGTCTATTTCAGCCACACCCGTTGCTGACATGTGTATAAAATCGAGCACACCGCCATGCAATCTCCATAGACAAACATTGGCTTTACTGAAGAGCTCAGTGACTTTCAACGCGGCACCGTCATATGATTCCGACAAGTCAGTTCGTCAAATTTCGGCACCGCTAGAGCTGCCCCCGGTCAACTGTAAGCGCTGCTATTGTTAAGTGGAAACGGCTAGGAGCAACAATGGCTCAGCCGCAAAGTGGTAGGCCACACAAGCTCACAGAATGGGACAGCCGAGTGGTGATGCGTGTGGAAATAGTCTGCCCTCGGGTTGCAACACTCACTGCCGAGTTCCAAACTTCCTCTGGAAGCAACGTCAGCACATGAACTGTTCGTCAGGAACTTCATGAAATGGGTTTCCACACAAGCCTAAGATCACCATGCGCAAGGCCAAGCTTTGGCTGGAGTGGTGTAAAGCTCGCTGCCGTTGGACTCTGGAGTAGTGGAAAAGTGTTCTCTGGAGTGATGACTCACGCTTCACCATCTAGCAGTCCAACCGATGAATCTGGGTTTGGCAGATGCCAGGAGAACACTACCTGCCCCAGTGCATAGTGCCAACTGTAAAGTTTGGTGGAGGAGGAATAATGGTCTGGGGCGGTTTTTCATGGTTAAGGCCCCTTAGTTCCAGTTAAGGGAAATCTTAATGCTACAGCATATTCTAGACGATTCTGTGCTTCCAACTTTGTGGCAACAGTTTGGGGACGGCCCCTTCCTGTTTGAGCATGACAATGCCCCCAGGCACAAAGCGAGGTCTATACAGAAATGGTTTGTTGAGATCGGTGTGAAAGAACTTGACTGGCCTGCACAAAGCCCTGACCTCAACCCCATCGAACACCTTTGGGATGAATTGGAACGCCAACTGCAAGCCAGTCCTCATTGCCCAACACCAGTGCCCGACCTCACTAATGCTCTTGTGGCTGACTGGATGCAGGTCCCTGCAGCAATGTTCCAACATCTCGTGGAAAGCCTTCCCAGAAGAGTGGAGACTGTTATAGCAGCAAAGGGGGGGACCAACTCCATATTAATGCCCATGATTTTGGAATGAGATGTTCGACAAGCAGGTACTTTTGGTCATGTAGTGTATGTTATGAATTTTGCAATGTCATGTTATGAATTCTAGCTAGGTGCCTAAAGTTAGCTAGCTCACTAACGTTAGCTAGGGGTTATGTTTACGTTTAGGAGTTAAAGTGTTAAGGTTTGGGTTAGTTAAGTAACCATTGGTCTTACTTAACCATACAAAACGTAACCTATACTAAATGCAGTCTGAGCGATTTACGTACAGAATCATACGAAATGCTCTGAGACCAGGTTGAGTCTGTACTACAGCCTCTGGGCTGCTCTGACTGTGGTGTCAAAAGTCAACTTTGTCTCTCACAACCAACATGGCTCTACAAAGTAATGTCCACCAAGTACAGATTTCTCAAAACATTCACAAATAGTTATGCTACTATTATATTTTAAATGAATGGCGCTTGAATGCCACTTAAGGCGGAGGACAAAATACCAGAAGAATACACACACACGTTGGATATATAGGTAGGCTACTAACCTCGTCCCATTTTATAAACTTGCTCCCCCGTTTTAGTATGTCGTGAACCGACACCGGTTTGAGCTGTAGAGCGTGGACTCCGGGCTTCGCCCCTGCCATGGCTCCGGGTCAACGCCGTGTGGCAACGCCTAAACTCCGGGTGCGGCGACCTGCCCTAGTCACTGCCCCTTGGTCCTCGGGGCTAAGTCCTTTTCCGGGATGATTTGTGACTTGCAGCTCTTGAAGTTGCTCTAGGACTTAGTAAATACGATAAATTGTCTCTTTTAATAGTCGAGGCTTGAGTATTCAGCTATCCTAAAATAATTCTAAAAGTCTCACGTTGAGAAGAGTCGAGTATCTGCGTTCTTGTGCGCAGCGCGTATGTTTCGTTTAATTGCGTTGAATGGCTATAAAGCACCCTATCTTCATTCCATCCGCCTATTATTGTCTCCCTCGCTCTTTCGTTTTCTTTTAAAAGCTGTCCTCAAACGTTCCCTTCTCCACACTCGTCCAGCCGGATTCTTCTCTTTCTTCCTTCATGTTTTTGAGAAAGGGGGGAGCACGCAGGACAGACCGAGAAGGAAGGAGAGATTCAGTGAGTAAGAGTGAGGGAAAAAAAGGTTTTTTTTTTCTTTCTTCTCTCTACTCTCTCTCTTTTCAGACAGACAGGCGCTGTCATTCCATTTTTGTATTTGAGGCGTGTTCTGTGCGTTGGGGACTTTACGCTGAAGCGTGGCAAGAACGATGGAGTTTTTTAATAACGCGCTCGAACTGCCAGCTAACACAAAGTGATCCGTTCTCATGCAATGCTGCGTCCTACAACACCCCATAAAGAATGCCAGCTATGCTGAAGCGTGTTTCCTCTGCAGGCCCGATCTTTGGCGATATGCCGCTCTAGGCGAGACCCCATCGATCCAGATCCCCTTCCGAAATACAATAGTAGTCTAGACATTGTCCGCCACAATGCACTTTTATTTAATGCCAATCCATGTGGTAGCCTACCGTTTTTTTTAAAACAGGCTGTTGCATTGGCTTAATAGTCCTGAGACCTGACAAAAACATAACAATGCGCTTATCCAGTACAAAATGCAGACGTTTATATACCGGTCCCTGCGGGAATCAATCCCACGACCCTGGCAGCGCAAGTACCATACTCTACCAACTGAGCCACACGGGAATATCAGCTATTTTGGGGAGCGCTAAACTTCCATTAAAGTATCTGCCCAAAATTATAGATGTATTTCTGTTTATACAGAAATAAATTAAATATGTCAAATTACTTCACCAGAGAGCATGATTTAGCCACGGAGGATCATTGGCTGCTTTAAAAAAGAAAAGTGTGTTTGGTTTGAAATAACAAGCTGTGACGGCCTGTGCCTAGCTGATTATTGAGTTGCTGCTGTCAGTGAAAACCATCTACAATATGAAGATGATGAGTCGAGAGTATAAACAGTTCGAAATGTTATGACGACAAGAAGAAGAAGAGGAGGGGCCTGTGGTGAAGATATAAACTGAGCTGTTTCCCCGCCAATTCTTCCTCGTTAATAGTTTCATGTAAATGGTTTGCCCTTTGATTGTTTATTTGTATCAATTCCCCATTACACATGTCACCAGTAGTACATTTACCATTAATCCCCCATCATTTGGTTACATTCATTTCTGTTAATGCATGTTTTAATGAAGTAATTTGCTGTTCTCATTCTCCGAGTGGAAATTTTGTGAGAAACACGTTTTGGTTTATTTCATACCATCATTTATGAGTAAAAAAACAACAACAAAAAAAGCTAGCAACATTTTTAGCCTGTCCCCAAATGAATATAATTGGTTGAGAGTTTGTTTTGAAATGCACATGGATACTCCTGTGCGGTTTGGTCAGCATGTAAGTCAACAAAGTCATAAAAAAAAAAAAATCCGTTGTGAATGATAATAGTTGATAAAAACACCAGGCTTCAGTGTGAAAGAGCAAAAATGTCTCTGAGGATCCCATATATCCAGAGGAAACGTCATAAAATACCTGAACACTTTTCCCTTACACAATATCAGCTGTGTCGAACCCGAGCTCACTGGTAAGGGAACATCTGAGGGCCCAGAATAGGCTAGTTCGCTATAGCATTACAGCTTTGGGCCGGACACAGTTGATTGATTTGATACAATGCATATACATTTCTACATTTCACTAGCTATAGCACAAGGCAAGACGGATAGAACGGGAGGCAGACAGGCGGAGTAGAAAGATGAATGCGACTGAAATAACCTGCATTTTCATCAGGATATTTTCTCATGTTTTTATTTTGTCGGCTTTCTGTATTTTTACTTAGTTGACAATGGAAGTTATAGGACAATGGGCTTAACACTGGTTGAATCAACATGGTTCCCTTGTAATTTCAATGACATTTACATTGGGGCCTCCTGAGTGACACAGTGGCCTAAGGCACTGCATCGCAGTACTAGCTGTGCCACTAGAGATCCTGATTTGAGGCCAGGCTCGGTCGCAGCCAATCAGGATACCCATGGGACGGTGCACAACTGTCCAGGTTAGTGGAGGGGTTTGGCCGGCAGGGATGTTCTTGTTCCATTGCGCACTAGCAACTCCTGTGGCTGCTTGGCACAATGGATGCTGATGTTGTTGGTGTACGGTGACACATTGGTGCTGCTGGCTTCCAGGTTATTAAGTGGACATTGTGTCAAGAAGCAGCTTGGCTGGGTTGTGTCTCAGAGGACGCATGGCTCTTGACCTTCGCCTCTCCTGAGTCTGTACGGGAATTGCAGCAATGGGACAAGACTGTAGATTCCATCGTGGGACAAGACTGCTTGTGTGTCCAGTAGGAGGCCTACTGCTGCATTGTCCTTGAGACTTTCTCTGAATTTCATGAGCTTGTTTCTTTAGCTGCCAATGGTTCACGGTATATCAGTGTTTCCATATAACAGAGGCTTGTGCTAACATTAGAACTTTCTAAAAATGTACTTTAAAGTGGCACTCCAGTCTCCTTTTCACCTCACATGAACCTGATTTACTTAACAAAATGATGCACATCTCAATAGGTTGTCCAGGTAACTCGTGACATCACGAGTGGGGGGGGGGGGCTTTCCTCTTTTGTTCTCTATTGTTCCTCAGGCAGGGGGGAGGCCGATGACATCACGACTTCCCATCAAACCAACTCCTTGAATGCAAAGTTCAAAAATCCCTGGAGGACGTCTTTAAGGAAAATGTTTTTTATTTTTTAATGTTTCGCTTCACATAATATAATTAATTGTAAAAAAAAAAAAAATGCATTAATTAAAATGTCTGTAAGAGGATAAGCAACAACAAATGTAGGTATTAATAAAGCACTTCTATATCTTATAAAATACTTTTTACAACAGAGGAAGAGGAGTGCCAAGATGGAGTTGGCTTCCAAACAGCGACCCCTGTCAGTCATCTAGTGTATATATATAAATCATCGGCTCAGAAACCAGCTAGCTATTACATTGAAATGTATGAATTGCTTTGCATTGGTAGTTATTCCATTGAAATGTATGAATTGCTTTACATTGGTTTTTCAGGTAGCCAAGGAAGAATGCTGAGATGTCCTCCTCCTCAATAACTTCATTCCCAGTATGCTGCACTGACTGCTGACAGGTTAGGACAGTACCGTGTGGCTCAGTTGGTAGAGCATGACACTTGCAGTGCCAGGGTTGTGGGTTCGATTCCCACAAGTCAACCATTAATAAAATGTATGCACTCACACCTGTAAATTGCTCTGGATTAGAGTGCACGTAAAATGACAGACAGGGACATTTTTATTTATGTCTTTGGATAAAAGTTTAAACGTCATCAATGAGCTTCTCTATCTCTTCACCCTTAGATATTAGAAAACATGTATCTTCTGTGTTGTAGGGGTGACATGCTGTGACTAAAGGACATCGGACGTGAGTTGTCTTCCAGAGAAAACAAAAGAGGCCAAGTGACCTGGCAGAGGATGCTGAAACACTTCTAATGGTTAGACAATCTTGTCTCCATCATCATACAAAATGGAAATTATACACCCCTCATTCAAATAGTAAGTATACATGCTAAATAATTACACATACTGTGATGAGAACATTTCTACAATGTAGTCCACCTGTCCTATCAGTGAAAATGCTTCCCTTATCCACAGAGTGTGACAGTCATTTCTAACAGACCTGCTAACTCTCTTGGTTGTTATTTTTAAGGTTGGAACCAACACGTGCAGTATCTCCATCATTTGGTTGTTATTTTTAAGGTTGGAACCAACACGTGCAGTATCTCCATCATTTGGTTGTTATTTTTAAGGTTGGAACCAACACGTGCAGTATCTCCATCATTTGGTTGTTATTTTTAAGGTTGGAACCAACACGTGCAGTATCTCCATCATTTGGTTGTTATTTTTAAGGTTGGAACCAACACGTGCAGTATCTCCATCATTTGGTTGTTATTTTTAAGGTTGGAACCAGCACGTGCAGTATCTCCATCATTTGGTTGTTATTTTTAAGGTTGGAACCAGCACGTGCAGTATCTCCATCATTTGCCGCCAGCTCAGGGACAAGTCTCACTGCTCACAGCCCTGTGTAAATGTATTTAGTGGACAGGTGCTGGACCTTTTCAAACGTATCCGTCTTGTTTATCTTGTATTTTCCATTGTGTTAGTGATAGGTGGGGTGAAATAAAAGATTGTTTGCAATGCATTGTCTCATTCATTACTTCTATCATTCAGTATTAAAAATAAATAATGTCTGGGGGTAGATATGTAAATACATTATTAACAATAACAAGAAAAGAAATACAAATAATATAGATGGGTTATAGTTCATTAGATAACCCAATGTGTTAAAACCCAGCATGACCACCATAAGGTAGGTGCTAAACAGTCTAAATTCCCTCTCGCCTAAATATTAAAAAACAAAACAAAAAAAATCCCTCTCTCTCTCCTACCGGGAACAGAGTGCACCAGCCCCCTGACACACACCCCTACCCATCCTCCAGACATGTGTGTTGGAAGGCCACATTAAAGAGTGGACACATGTGGTGGCAATAGACAGACAGACAGACAGACAGACAGACAGACAGTCTCTCTCTCTCTGTATTCTCTCTCTCTCTGTATTCTCTCTCTCTCTGTATTCTCTCTCTCTCTGTATTCTCTCTCTCTCTGTATTCTCTCTCTCTCTGTATTCTCTCTCTCTGTATTCTCTCTCTCGGTATTCTCTCTCTGTATTCTCTCTCTCGGTATTCTCTCTCTCTGTATTCTCTCTCTCTCTGTATTCTCTCTCTCTCTGTATTCTCTCTCTCTGTATTCTCTCTCTCTCTGTATTCTCTCTCTCTCTGTATTCTCTCTCTCTCTGTATTCTTCTCTCTCTCTGTAATTCTCTCTCTCTCTGTATCTCGCTCTCTGGTAGTCTCTCTCGCTCATGTATTCTCTCTCTCTCTATCTCTCTCTCTCTGTATTCTCTCTCTCTCTCTGTATTCTCTCTCTCTGTATTCTCTCTCTCTCTGTATTCTCTCTCTCTCTGTATTCTCTCTCTCTGTATTCTCTATTCTCTCTCTCTGTATTCTCTCTCTCTCTTTATTCTCTCTCTCTCGTATTCCTCTCTCTCTCTCTCTTTTCTCTCTCTCTGTATTCTCTCTCTCTCTCTTCTCTCTCTGTATTCTCTCTCTCTCGGATATTCTCTCCTCTGTATTTCTCTCTCTCTGTATTTCTCTCTCTCTCTGTATTCTCTCCTCTCTCTGTATTCCATCTCTCTCTGTATTCTCTCTCTCTGTATTCTCTCTCTCTCTGTATTCTCTCTCTCTGTATTCTCTCTCTGTATTCTCTCTCTCTCTGTATTCTCTCACTCTCTGTATTCTCTCTCTCTGTATTCTCTCTCTCTCTGTATTCTCTCTCTCTGTATTCTCTCTCTCTGTATTCTCTCTCTGTATTCTCTCTCTCTCTGTATTCTCTCTCTCTCTGTATTCTCTCTCTGTATTCTCTCTCTCTCTGTATTCTCTCTCTCTGTATTCTCTCTCTCTCTGTATTCTCTCTCTCTCTGTATTCTCTCTCTCTGTATTCTCTCTCTCTGTATTCTCTCTCTCTCTGTATTCTCTCTCTCTGTATTCTCTCTCTCTCTGTATTCTCTCTCTCTGTATTCTCTCTCTCTGTATTCTCTCTCTCTGTATTCTCTCTCTGTATTCTCTCTCTCTCTGTATTCTCTCTCTCTCTGTATTCTCTCTCTGTATTCTCTCTCTCTCTGTATTCTCTCTCTGTATTCTCTCTCTCTGTATTCTCTCTCTCTCTGTATTCTCTCTCTCTGTATTCTCTCTCTCTCTGTATTCTCTCTCTCTCTGTATTCTCTCTCTCTGTATTCTCTTCTCTCTGTATCTCTCTCTCTGTATTCTCTCTCTCTCTGTATTCTCTCTCTCTCTGTATTCTCTCTCTCTCTGTATTCTCTCTCTGTATACTCTCTCTCTCTGTATTCTCTCTCTGTATTCTCTCTCTCTCTGTATTCTCTCTCTCTCTGTATTCTCTCTCTCTCTGTTTATTCTCTCTCTCTGTATTCTCTCTCTCTGTATTCTCTCTCTCTCTGTATTCTCTCTCTCTCTGTATTCTCTCTCTCTCTGTATTCTCTCTCTCTCTGTATTCTCTCTCTCTCTGTATTCTCTCTCTCTGTATTCTCTCTCTCTCTGTATATTCTCTCTCTCTGTATTCTCTCTCTCTGTATTCTCTCTCTCTGTATTCTCTCTCTCTCTGTATTCTCTCTCTCTGTATTCTCTCTCTCTGTATTCTCTCTCTCTCTGTATTCTCTCTCTCTCTGTATTCTCTCTCTCTCTGTATTCTCTCTCTCTCTCTCTGTATTCTCTCTCTCTCTGTATTCTCTCTCTCTCTCTGTATTCTCTCTCTCTGTATTCTCTCTCTCTCTGTATTCTCTCTCTCTCTGTATTCTCTCTCTCTCTGTATTCTCTCTCTCTGTATTCTCTCTCTCTCTGTATTCTCTCTCTCTGTATTCTCTCTCTCTGTATTTTCTCTCTCTGTATTCTCTCTCTCTGTATTTCTCTCTCTGTATTCTCTCTCTCTCTTGTATTTCTCTCTCTGTATTCTCTCTCTCTCTGTATTCTCTCTCTCTCTGTATTCTCTCTCTCTGTATTCTCTCTCTCTGTATTCTCTCTCTCTCTGTATTCTCTCTCTCTGTATTCTCTCTCTCTCTGTATTCTCTCTCTCTCTGTATTCTCTCTCTCTCTGTATTCTCTCTCTCTGTATTCTCTCTCTCTCTGTATTCTCTCTCTCTCTCTGTATTCTCTCTCTGTATTCTCTCTCTCTCTGTATTAACTGATAAGTGTCAATCCCCTCTAATCACTTTCCCTACTTCAGCCTCTACAACACGGCTGTGTAACCAAATGGCTCTCTATCCCCTATATATAGTGCACTACGTTTGACCAGAGTCCTATAGGCCCTGGTCAAACGTAGTGCACTACATCGGGAATAAGAGTTCCATTTGGGACTCGAGGCAGGTGGTCTGTTCCCAAAGGAAATATTAATTAAACTATCTGAGAAACATATTAATAGTCTGTTCTGTATACTAACCTTTTGTTTCTGCCAAATATCAATATATTGTGATGAGAGTAAAGACACACTGACAAACACAGCTGTGCCCTGTGGCCATGTTCCCTATTGGCCTGATTAGTGACTGAAGGTCAGAGAGGGTGAGAGAGAGATTGACAGAGAGGATGAGGGGGGATAGAGATGGGGGGGAAGAGAGGGTGGGAGGGAGAGAGTGTGACCTGGAGAGAGGAAAAAGAGAACAGAGAGAGAAAAGAGGGGGGAGAGAGAGAGGAGAGAGAGAGAGAGAAAAGAGGGGAGAGATTAAAGGAAGCATAATTTCAAAGTCGTTAAATTAGGTTATGAAGAGAGAGGAAGATGAAGATGAGGACAAACATGGAAAGAAGAGGGAGCGATGTATGAGGTAATTATGAAAGCCCTCCTTCCTGCTTTCTCCCTCTCTCCCCCGTCTTTCACTCTCTCTCTCCCTCCCTCTCCCGTCTTTCACTCTCTCTCTCCCTCCCTCTCTCTCCCGTCTTTCACTCTCTCTCTCCCTCCCTCTCTCCCCCGTCTTTCACTCTCTCGCCCTCCCTCTTTCACTGCCCTTCCTCTCTCTTTGTCTCATTCACTCTCTCCTTTCACTGATATCCAAACATTTCTGACAGCATGCCAAGGACTCACAAAGACACATTGTATCGGAGCGTACACACACACACACGTTCTCTCTCTCTCTTTCACTCACTCACACACACAATTACACTGTGTTAGCGTGAGATTAAATTACAGTGTAAAACGCAGTAGATATGTTGACGTGTAAAGCTCGTCTGTGGCTGCAGAAGCCTAGTTCTGTGTTGACTATACTACACAGTACAGTACACTGCACTCCTTATGTAGTGGTCCTACACCCCCATCTAGTGGTCGCTTGGTGCTACTACTGCACTGGTACTGTGAGTTGAGCAATAGTTCAGAACGAGGAAGCAGGTTGGGAGGAGTTTCTATCAGGACCGTGTTTACCCTTCAGGTCTAAGCACTTAGATATCAATCTCTACTAAGCTAACATGCATATGGAATTGTTTTAAGATTGATTTTGAATTTTAGGAACCCTGTAGGTATAAAAATAAATAATATTTGATGAAACAGAATGCCGTTTTCCGCTATAGCCCAGATAAACGCATTGAATAACACATTCATAAATGGCAAAAAAGAGACAGTCAAAAAATAAATCATAAGGAACAAGGTTTAAGTGTCTGTCCTATAACTAGGAGATATACAGTGCATTCGGAAAGTATTCAGTACAAAACAAAATGCATGAAATGAAATGTATGAAAATGTATGCATTCACTACCGTAAGTCGCTCTGGACATGAGCGTCTGCTAAATGACTAAAATGTATTCAGACCCCTTGACTTTTTCCCCCCAACATGTAAAGTTACAGCCTTATTCCAAAATGTATTATTGTTTTTTTCCACTCATCAATCTCCACACAATACCCCATAATGACATCATAATACCCCATAATGACATCACAATACCATCACAATACCCCATAATGACATCACAATCTCCACACAATACCCCATAATGACATCACAATCTCCACACAATACCCCATAATGACAAAGAAATAACTTTTTAAAAAAAAGTAAAATAAAAATAAAAAACTGAAATATCCCATCTACCATTTCATTTGGGTTTAGTATGTCGCTGCACAGGTCAGGTATGTCAAAAATAGAAAATGTAGAAAATAGTAAAAATAAAGAAAAACCCTTGAATGAGTAGGTGTGTCCAAACTTTTGACTGGTAGCGTAGATAGGTGTGTGTCTTTCCAAATCATGTCCAATCAATTTAATTTACCACAGGTGAACTCCAATCAAGTTGTAGAAACATCAAGGATGATCAATGGAAACAGGATGCACCTGAGCTCAACTTCAAGTCTCATAGCAAAGGGTCTGAATACTTATGTAAATAAGGCATTTATACATTTGCAAAAATGTCTAAACCTATTTTTGCTTTGTCATTATGGGGTATTGTGATGTCATGATGGGGTATTGTGATGTCATTATGGGGTATTGTGATGTTATGGGGTATTGTGATGTCATTATGGGGTATTGTGATGGTATTGTGATGTCATTATGGGGTATTGTGTGTAAATTGATGAGGAAAAACATGTATTTAAATCAATTTTAGAATAAGACTAACGTAACAAAATGTGGAGAAGGTCGAGGGGTCTGAATACTTTCCGAATGCACTGTATGTGTGTGTATATATATATATACACAGTACCAGTCAAAAGTTTGGACACACCTACTCATTCAAGGGTTTTTCTTTATTTTTACACATTATATCCTATGCACTTTGTACAGCCTGGTACTGGGTTACCTGGGTTACCTTCAGACGACTCCCCTGGAGCTTGTAAAGCACAACAACAGACACCTTCGCATTCGTGAGAGTTTTCAATATTGGCAGAGGTGGAAAAAGTACCCAATTGTCATACTTGAGTAAAAGTAAAAGATACCTTAATAGAAAATGACTCAAGTAAAAAGTTAGTCACCAGGTGAAATACTACTTGAGTAAAAGTCTAAAAGTATTTGGTTCAAAAATATACTTACGTATCAAAATTAAAAGTATAAATCATTTCAAATTCCTTCTACTAAGCAAAGCAGACGGCACCATTTCCTGTATGTTTTAATTTACGGATAGTCAGGGGTACACTCCAACACTCCGACATTATTTACAAACAATGCATTTATATTTAGTGAGTCCTCCAGATCAGAGGCAGTAGGAATGACCAGGGATGTTCTCTTGATAAGTGCGTGAATTTGACCGTGTACATTATTTTCATTAGGAATGTAGTGAAGTAAAAGTTGTCAAAAAGTTGTCAAAAATATAAATAGTAAAGTACAGATACCCCCAAAAAACTACTTAAGTAGTACTTTAAAGTACTTTACACCACTGAATATTGGTGACATTTGTTTGTTGCACCAACGGTTTGGTCGGGACAGTCGGTTGTGTCACCTCTTCGAAATAGTCCGCGACAGAGTTCAGAGGACTGCCTTTAAGCTTGTAGATGTCATAGAGCCAAACATAGTCTCTCCTTTCGATATTGGTGACATTAGTTTGTAGCTCTCACGGTTTGGGTTTAACACATGATTGTGTGAATATTGTCTTGTCCAGAGCTTCTCATGTGTAGAAAAAGGCCACTTTCACAAGCCCCATGTTACAGAATAGCTGCAAACTTTATGTCGGCGGAAAGAGGGGATTGAGCTGCAGACACTATAATAAATACACAGGGAGCTATTCTATATTCAAAATTACGTCGCTGTGTGACGCACAGGTGTGTCAATGAACTTTTAAGGGGTTTTAAGGGGCAATCTGGGATTTGTACATCGAATTTTGGACTTTGGATAGTCATACCCCACCAGAACACAAAACATATGAACCTAAAACGCTAAGCATATTTTACTCCATTGCTTGTAAAACAATGTAATTTCAACCAAACACTGTATAGCCACATAATATGGTTAAAACTATTATTTTGATCTCATGGGTGATCAGTCCTGGCATCCAAAGATATGTCTGAATATTTACATTTCTCCAACCTTTTCCCTCAGTTGTTTACCAAAACAGTGGCAGGTTTCCCACTTTGTTCTTGTTTGAACTGCAGATGGGTACACTACAAAGCAGGGTCAATGAAACAGATAACTTTATTAAGCAACCAGAAATACCTAGAGATCTTCTGGATCATTAAGAAATCTACACTTACGTACGTTGTTTGTTTGTTGAGTCAATTATCTTTCTCCATACAAAGTTTATTTAGTTAACTAGCTAACTAAATCTCTAGCTAACTAAATCTCTAGCTAACTAAATCTCTAGCTAACTAAACCTTGCATTGTAGTCTACACCTCTGATGGTACCTTTAAGGAACAAAGTAGCAACAGGCAAATTTGATATCCGTCTATGAATTTGAGTGTTCACAAGTTTCTCCAACCCCATCCCTCAGTTAACCTAAAAAGTGGTGGTTGTCTGAACTGCAGTGTCCATTTCATACACAAAGAGTAGCAACATTACCTGTCAGGTTCAGACAACAGCCCCATTATATCATTACTGTGACATTGGACTAAGCAGGATCAGGAGGACCAGTTAGAGTTGGTCCACAGGTGTATCTCAATACTCTCTTAGTCCCCTCTCTGTGTCCTCATTTACTTTCTTTCTTTCTTCCTTTGTCTTGTTTTTATTCTTTGTGGTTGTTTTTAACATGTCTCAGCAGATTAGTCTTCTGAATGAATCTTTTACCACAGACTGAGCAGCCATGTTGTTTCTCTCCTGTGTGAGTCAGTTTGTGCTTAGTTAGGTTCCTATTGACACTGAAGCTTTTCCCACAGTCACCACAGCTATATGGCTTCTCTCCTGTGTGAGTCCGTATGTGTTCAATTAATGTCTTCTTGACACTAAAGCTTTTTCCACAGTCACCACAGCTAAAAGGTTTCTCTCCTGTGTGAGTCCGTATATGTTCAGTTAGTGTCTTCTTGAGATTGAAGCTTTTCCCGCAGTCTCCACAGCTAAAAGGTTTCTCTCCTGTGTGAATCAGTTTGTGCCTAGTTAGATGCTGCTTGAGACTGAATCTTTTCCCACAGTCACCACAGCTAAATGGATTTTCCCCTGTGTGAATCAGTTTGTGCCTGGTTAGATGCCCCTTCAGACGGAAGCTTTTCCCACAGTCACCACAACTGAAAGGTTTCTCTCCTGTGTGAATCCTCATGTGCCTGGACAGATGCCCCTTTTGTTTGAAGATCTTTCCACAAACAGGGCAGGTGCAGGGTTTCCCACTGTGACACAGTCGGACATGGGCCTTCAGTTTACAGGTGGAGTTGTAGTGTTTTTTGCAGAAGCGACATTCACTGGGTCTCTTCTTGGTGAGAGTCACATGTCTCTGCAGGTCAGCTTTCAGAGCAAATGTTTCACCACAGTCACGGCAGCTGTGAGTTTTTCTAGATGTGGTGCTGGGTTTGGAACAGTGTTCCCCCAATAGTGGACTGATATCAAGTCCTACTAGGTCACTGCTTACAGCTGAACTGTGGCTGGGGGCATTGTTTTGATTATCTGGAGGGTCACAGGGAATGTAGAGACCCTTAATGTGGGTCACAGTGCCAAAAGGTTTGAGATCCACTAGTTTAGAGTCACACTCTCTGTTCTCCACAGTCTGGGTTTGGGGAAGAGTCAAGGACTGAAGTGGGTCCTCCTGATCACATTCACTTTTCACACAGGAAGGAGAGAAAATGAACCCTATGATATCAGCCTCCAGACCTTGAATCTGCTCTTCCTCCTGACTGGTCCTGACTTCCTCCTGTTCCTCTTTAATCTGTATGGGCTCTGAGTCCTCCTGCCCCAGACTGGGACTCCACTCCTGCTGCTCAGGGGGAACCTCCTCTTCAGAGACAGAGAACTGCAGGGAGTCTGGAGGGAAGAAGAGGAGGAGCAGAGGTTACCTAGCTACACAGCCTGGATACAGAGGTTACCTAGCTATACAGCCTTGATACAGAGGTTACCCAGCTATACAGCCTTGATACAGAGGTTACCCAGCTATACAGCCTGGATACAGAGGTTACCTAGCTATACAGCCTTCATACAGAGGTTACCCAGCTATACAGCCTTGATACAGAGGTTACCCAGCTATACAGCCTGGATACAGAGGTTACCCAGCTATACAGCCTGGATACAGAGGTTACCTACCTATACAGCCTGGATACAGAGGTTACCCAGCTATACAGCCTGGATACAGAGGTTACCCAGCTATACAGCCTGGATACAGAGGTTACCCAGCTATACAGCCTTGATACAGAGGTTACCTATACAGCCTGGATACAGAGGTTACCTATACAGCCTGGATACAGAGGTTACCTATACAGCCTGGATACAGAGGTTACCCAGCTATACAGCCTGGATACAGAGGTAGAAAGGTGCCAGAGGGGATGGATGATGTTTTGCTCCTAACCAACTGTACTATTTTGAGGGGTGGGTTTTCACGTTGTTTGTAACTTTTTAAAAACCCTGGAAAGGGTAGGTGTGTCCAAACTTTTGACTGGTACTGTATGTATATAATCAGTAATAAATAAATAATAATAATAATAATACAATTATGGATTTAACACGACTGCGAATATAGATCTGCATCTGTTAGTCGGATAAATAAATACAAATAAATAAAGACGTGGATCAGAAAACCAGTCAGTATCTGGTGTGACCATGTGCCTCATGCAGCGCGACACATCTCCTTCGCATAGAGTTGATCAGGCTGTTGATTGTAGCCTTTGAAAATGTTGTCCCACTCCTCTTCAATTGGCTGAGTGAAGTTGAACTGGAACACGCTGTCGTACACATCAATCCAGAGCATCCCAAACATGCTCAATGGGTGACATGTCTGATGAGTATGCAGACATCTGTGGCATTGTGTTGTGTGACAAAACTGCACATGTTAGAGTGGCCTTTTATTGTCCCCAGCACAAGGTCCACCTGTGTAATTATTATGCTGTTTAATCAGCTTCTTGATATGACACACCTGTCAGGTGGATGGATTATCTCGGCAAAGGAGAAATGCTCACTAACAGGTATGTAAACAAATTTGTGGACAAAATTTGAGAGAAATAAGCTGTTTGTGTGTATGGAACATTTGTGGGATCATTTATTTCAGCTCATGAAACATGGGACCAACGCTTTACATGTTGCAAGGGCCAAATGATTCATATAAGGTCCACATGATTCATATAATATAAGGTCCAAATGATTCATACAAGGTCCAAATTAAGCACTGTTTAGTATTCAATCCTTTGCATCCAATAACTGACTGAAGTCTGCAACCCATTGACCCCACCAGACGGTATCTTCTCTGGTGACGCCCTGCCAGGTCTGTCCTGCAGCCAGTAGTTTTTTTTGGTTTTTAGGTATTTTTGCCTTATGTCTCATCTTCAGCAAATGAAATGCATGTTCAAATTGGACGTAAATCTGGAGATTGACTTCGCCAATAAAGAACTTGACACTTTTTTTGGCGTTGGAAAAACTCCCTAGTTGCTATGGCTATATGTTCGGGGTCATTGTCTTGCAGTATGATGAAGCGGCATTTGCTTGTACTTCAGCAGACAATATGTTAGCCAACAATAAGTTTCTGTACACTTCAGAATTAATGCAGCTGCTGCAGTCAGCAGTGACATCATCAATGGAAGAAAAAAAGTGAGCCATAACAGCCCCGAATTTGCTAAGTGTTATGAATTTGTTATATGTTATGAATTTGCTAAGTGTTATGAATTTGTTATATGTTATGAATTTGCTAAGTGTTATGAATTTGTTATATGTTATGAATTTTAAAAATGTTTGATGCAAATTCTAGCTAGGTGGCTAACATTAGCTAACAGGCTAACTTTAGTTAGGCTAGGATATAGGGTTAAGTTTAGGAGTTAGGGTTAAGGTAATGGTTAACTAAAGCGGTTAGGGGAAAGGTTAGTGAAAATGGTTAAGGTTAGGGGAAGGGTTAGTGAAAATGGTTAAGGTTAGGCGAAGGGTTAGACAACATGCTGAGTAGTTGCAAAGTAGATAAAAAGTAGTAAGTATTTGAAAAGTTGCTAATTAGAGTGTCCCGGATTTACATTTACTATGTTACATCTAGTCTCTGAGACCAGGCTAGTCTATCAGACCAAGTCCTCTGTAGATGGTAGTGGCCGACATGTCCACACCTACCTCCTAGAGTGTGTTCCTAATGTGACTGACATTCTTCGGTTATCTATGGTGGCTGTCTTCCTTGGCCTACCAGGCCATTTGCGATTGCTGAGCTCACAAGTGCTTTCTTAAATTTTTTATTCTGTTTTTTTGGTAAGCCGAAGATTTTGCCTACGTTTCTCATCAATTTTGTCCGATGTTTCAGCCTCATTATGGCTTCATTGACTTTCATTGACACTTCTTTGGGCCTCTTTCTGCTATTGGTGTTAACACACCAAAAGCAGGCTCCAAAAGCCATATGCAAAGCCTAGACACAAGACTACACATTGACAGCTCTCGTATGCCTGCACAAATTATGTGACTGGACACACATGACTAACCAGAAACACCTGTCAAGCCAATTATCCAAATACTTTCGGTGCCCTGAAATAGGAACCCTAGGTGTAAAAAGCATTGTCATTTCTAAAATGGTACAAATACCCTCAAATAAAAGCTGAGAATCTATACTTTAACCTCCTAATCATTGGTATAGAGCCAAAATACAAATAAAATGCTTCACTGTGCCAATAATTAGAGGACAGTGTATACAGTGCATTCGGAAAGCATTCAGACCCCTTCCCCTTTTCCCCTTTTTGTTACGTTACAGCCTTATTCTAAAATGGATTAAATAAAAACAATTCCTCATCAATCTACACACAATATCCCATAATGACAAAGCAAAAACAGTTGTTAAGACTTATTTTGAATACATTTGCAAAAATAAAACATTATTGACATAAGTATTCAGACCCTTTTCTATGACACTCGAAATTGAATGGAAGTAGTTTGGAACCACTAAGACTCTTCCCTAGAGCTGACCGCCCGGCCAAACTGAGCAATCGGGGGAGAAGGGCCTTGGTCAGGGAGGTGACCAAGAACCCGAAGGTCACTCTGACAGAGCTCCAGAGTTCCTCTGTGAAGATGGGAGAACCCTCCAGAAGGACAACCATCTCTGCAGCCCTCCACCAATCAGGCCTTTATGGTAGAGTGGCCAGACGGAAGCCACTCCTCAGTAAAAAAGGCACATGACAGCCCGCTTGGAGTTTGCCAAAAGGCACCTAAAGGACTCTCAGACCATGAGAAACACAATTCTCTGGTCAAAGATTGAACTCTTTGGCCTGAATGCCAAGCGTTACATCTGGAGGAAATCTGGCACCATCCCTACGGTGAAGCATGGTGGTGGCAGCATCATGCCGTGGGAATGTTTTCTGTGGCAGGGACTGGGAGTCTAGTCAGGATTGAGGGCAAGATTAACTGTCCCTGTCCATACAGCCAGCTGGGTTCTCAGTTCATCACGCAGACAGGAATAAAGAGCTCTCCGAGAAGAAGAAAGGCGGTGGTGTATGTTTCATGATTAACTACTCATGGTGTGATTGTGATAACATAAAGAAACAAGTCCCTTTGTTCACCCGACCTAGAATACCTCAATCAAATGCAGACCGTATTACCTCCCAAGAGAATTCTCTTCGGTTATAGTCACAGCCGTGTATATGCTCCCTCAAGCCAATACCACGACGGCCCTCCACTGGACTTTATGCAAACTGGAAACCACATATCCTGATGCTGCATTCATTGTAGCTGGGGATTTTAACAAAGCAAATTTGAGAAAAACGCCACCGAAGTTCTATGAACACATTGCCGGTAGTACTCGCTTAGGAAAAACACTAGACCACAGCGACTCGCCTTTTCAAGATGGCTACAAGGCCCTCCCCCGCCCTCCCTTCGGGAAAATCAGATCACGACTCCATTTTGCTCCTCCCTTCCTATATGCAGAAACTCAAACAGGAAGTACTCGTGCTAAGGTCTATTCAATTCTGGTCTGACCAATCGTAATCCATGCTTCAAGATAGTTTTGATCACGCGGACTGGGATATGTTCCGGGTCCCGACATGGTGACTGAGTTCATCAGGAAGTGTATAGGGCAGTGGTTCCCAAACTTTTTATAGTCCCATATCTCTTCAAAGATTCAACCTCCAGCTGCGTACCCCCTCTAGCACCAGGGTCAGCTTACTCTCAAATTGTGTTTTTTTGCCATCATTGTAAGCCTGCCTCACACACACTATATGATACATATATTAAACATAAGAATGAGTGAGTTGTCACAACCCGGCTTGTGTGAAGTGACAAAGAGCTCTTAATATAATAATCAATAATTGTGCTCTTTATTTAGCCATCTTACATATAAAACTTTATTTGTTCATCGAAAATTGTGAATAACTCACCACAGGCTAATGAGAAGGGTGTGCTTAAACGGATGCACATAACTCTGCAATGGTGGGTTATATTGGAGAGAGTCTCAGTCTTAAATCATTTTCCACAAAGTCTGTGACTGTATTTAGTTTTCATGCTAGTGAGGGCTGAGAATCCACTCTCACATCGGTACATGGTTGAAAAGGGCATCAGTGTCTTAACAGCGCTATTTGCCAAGGCAGGATACTCTGAGCGCAACCCTATCCAGAAATCTGGCAGTGACTCCTGAATAAATTCACTTTTCATAGAACCGCTTGTTGCAATTTTGATGAGGCTCTCTTGTTCAGATATCGGTAAGTGACTGGAGGCATGAAAGGGATAATGAATCCAGTTGTTTGTGTCATCTCTTTCGGGAAAGTACCTGCGTAATTGTGCACCCAACTCACTCAGGTGCTTCACTATATCACATTTGACATTGTCAAATTTTTGAGTTCATTTGCACACAAAAAATCATACGATGATGGAAAAACCTGTGTGTTGTCCTTGTTAATGCAGACAGAGAAGAGCTCCAACTCAGATAAGCCAGTCGGGTGAGAAACTCGTCATCATGCAAGCGGTCAGACAAGTGAAAATTATGGTCAGAAAAGAAAACGTCAAGCTCGTCACTCAATTCAAAACAACGTGTCAATACTTTGCCCCTTGATAACCAGCGCACTTCTGTATGTTGTAAGTCGCTCTGGATAAGAGCATCTGCTAAATGACGTAAATGTAAAAGCGTTACATGGTCGCTGCCCATATCATTGCATAGTGTAGATAATACACAAGAGCTCAGGGGCCTTGCTTTAACAAAGTTAACCATTTTCACTGTAGTGTCCAAAACGTCTTTCAAGCCGTCAGGCATTCCCTTGGCAGCAAGAGCCTCTCGGTGGATGCTGCAGTGAACCCAAGTGGCGTCGGGGGCAACTGCTTGCACGCACGTTACCACTCCACTATGTCTCCCTGTCATGGCTTTTGCGCCATCAGTACAGATACACACACATCTTGACCACCAAAGTCCATTTGATGTCACAAAGCTGTCCAGTACTTAAAAAAATATCCTCTCGTGTTGTCCTGGTTTCCAGAAGAGGATGTCTTTCTTAATTGACCCCCCATAAACGTTACGGACATATACCAGGAGCTGTGCCAGACCCGCCACGTCGGTTGACTCATCCAGCTGTAACGCATATAATTCACTGGCTTGTATGCGAAGCAGTAATTGTTTCAAAACATCTCCTGCCATGTCACTGATGTGTCGTGAAACAGTGTTGTTTGATGAAGTCATTGTCTGTATAGTTTTGTGGGCCTTTTCCCCCAGCATTGTCCCAGCCATATCCATAGCAGCAGGAAAAATTAAGTCCTCCACAATAGTATGGGTCTTGTCTGTCCTAGCCACTCAGTAGCTCACCATATAAGACTCTTCTAGCCCCTTCTTATTAATGGTATCTGTTGCTTTTATACGTCTTACTACTCAAAAGTCGTCTTAAATCTCTCTCAAAAAAAATGGTGGTTTATTTTTCAAATTGGCATGTTTTGTTTCTAAACGTCTGTTCAAGAGTGAAGGTTTCATCAAGTTGTGAGATTGTGCATAAGTGCTTATAACACACTGTGGCTGAGGAAAGGCACTACTCCCAATATACACTACCAGTGAAAAGTTTTAGAACACCTACCCATTCAAGGGTTTAGTGAAGCCATCAAAATTATGAAATAACACATATGGAATCATAAAGTAATCAAAAAAGTATTAAACAAATCAAAATATATTTTATATTTGAGATTTTTCAAATAGCCACCCTTTGCCTTGATGACAGCTTTGCATACGCTTGGCATTCTCTCAACCAGCTTCATCTGGAATACTTTTCCAAGTCTTGAAGGAGTTCCCACATATACTGAGCACTTGTTGGCTGCTTTTCCTTCACTCTGCGGTCCAACACATCCCAAACCATCTCAATATGGTTGAGGTCAGGGGATTGTGGAGGCCAGGTCATCTGATGCAGCACTCCATTACTAGGGTCACTGTCCTGTTGAAAAACAAATGATATTCCCACTAAGCGCAAACCAGATGGGACAGCGTATCGCTGCAGAGTGTTGAGGTAGCCATACTGGTTAAGTGTGCCTTGAATTCTAAATAACTCACCCAGTGTCACCAGCAAAGCACCCCCACACCATAACACCTCCTCCTCCATGCTTTACGGTGGGAAATACACAGAGATCATGCGTTCACCCACACCGCGTCTCACAAAGACACGATGGTTGGAACCAAAAAATCTCCAATTAGGACTCCAGACCAAAGGACAAATTTCCTCCAGTCTAATGTCCATTGCTCGTGTTTCTTGGCCCAAGCAAGTCTCTTCTTCTTATTGGTGTCCTTTAGTAGTGGTTTCTTTGCAGCAATCTGACCATGAAGGCCTGATTCACGCAGTCTACTCTGAACAGTTGATGTTGGAATAGGTGTCTCTTACTTGAACTCTGAAGCATTTATTTGGGCTGCAATTTCTGAGGCTGGTAACTAACTTATTCTCTGCAGTAGAGGTAACTCTGGGTCTTCCTTTCCTGTGGCTGTCCTCATGAGAGCCAGTTTCATCATAGTGCTTGATGGTTTTTGCAACTGCACTTGAAATGTTCCATATTGACTGACCTTCATGTCTTAAAACCTCTTACATCTAGATGTTCCGCTAGCGGAACGCCTCGCCAATATCCAATGATAGAGCGTGGCGCGAATTACAAACTCCTCAAAAATCCCAAAACTTCAATTTTTCAAACATATGACTATTTTACACCATTTTAAAGCAAGACTCTCCTTTATCTAACCACATTGTCCGATTTCAAAAAGGCTTTACAACAAAAGCACAACATTAGATTATGTCAGCAGAGTACCCAGACAGAAATAATCACACACCCATTTTTCAAGCTAGCATATAATGTAAAAAAAAAATAAAACACAGCTAAATGCAGCAAAATTTGAAAATGTTTTGAAAATGTTCATCATATGACACTCCTAGGACATTATGTTATACAATACATGCATGTTTTGTTCAATCAAGTTCATATTTATATCAAAAACCAGCTTTTTACATTAGCATGTGACGTTCAGAACTAGCACACCCACTAAGTTTGGCACTCAACAAACTCAGATTTACTATAAGAAAAATTGGATTACCTTTGCTGTTCTTCGTCAGAATGCACTTCTACAGGACTTCTACTTTAACACCCAATGTTATTTTGGTTACAAATAATCCATAGTTATATCCAAATAGCTGCGTTTTGTTCTTGCGTTCAAGTCACTATCCGAAGGGTGACACGCCGGCACATATCGTGACAAATTTCAAAATATTCCATTACCGTACTTCGAAGCATGTCAAACGCTATTTAAAATCAATTTTTATGCGATTTTTCTCGTAAAATAGCGATAATATTCCGACCGGGAGACCTTGTTTTCGTTCAAACACTGAAAATAGAAAATGGAGTCTTCACATGCACGCGCGCACCCGTGTCATTGTTCTCAGAACGACCACTTTCCAAAACCCCTACTGTTTTTCGCCCAGGGACTGCAGAGTCATCATTCCCCGTTCTGGCACCTTCTGAGAGCCTATGGGAGCCTTAGAAAATGTCACGTTACAGCAGAGATCCTCTATTTTCGATAAAGAGGCTATAGAAGGACAAGAAATGGTCAGACAGGGCACTTCCTGTATGGAATCTTCTCAGGTTTTGGCCTGCCATATGAGTTCTATTATACTCACAGACACCATTCAAACAGTTTTAGAAACTTTAGGGTGTTTTCTATCCAAATCAAACAATTATATGCATATTCTAGTTTCTGGGCAGGAGTAATAACCAGATTAAATCGGGTACGTTTTTTATCCGGCCGTGAAAATACTGCCCCCTATCCTAAACAGGTTAAAGTAAAGATGGACTGTCGTTTCTCATTGCTTATTTGAGCAGTTCTTGCCAAATAGGTCTCTCTTCTGTATACCTTGTCACAACATAACTGATTGGATCAAACGCATTAAAGAAGGAAATAAATTCCATAAATTAACTTTTAAGAAGGCACACCTGTTAATTGCAATGCATTCCTCATGAAACTGGTTTAGAGAATGCCAAGAATGTGCAAAGCTGTCATCAAGGCAAAGGGTGGCTATTTGAAGAATTTGTCTAACACTTTCTTGGTTACTTTATGATTCCATATGTGTTATTTCATAGGTTTGATTTCTTCACAATTACTCTACAATGTAGAATAATAGTACAAATAAATAAAAACTGTTGAATGAGTAACTGTCCTAAAACTTTTGATCGGTAGTGTAAGTGAACCCCAAATCAATGTAGTTCTCATCATATTTGCGCCTCTTCGATGGTCCAACGTCCCTGTCTGTTGTTCGGTGCTTTCCCGGGTAAGGGGGCAGTAGCTATTCGGTTGCATCAGGTTCACAAATGTCAGTTAGCTGGGCTAACAACAAATGTAGAATTACTGATGCTAGCATTGGATGTGCTCGTGGAAGCAGAACAACTTGTGTTGTCGACAGGTGCAGGTGTAGTACTGCTGGTAGTAGCAGGTGTAGTACTGCTGGTAGTAGCAGTACTACCAGTAGAGCTGGTATGTGTCTCTATGAACGCGGGCCTTACTTTTTTTCAACCATTTATCAATTTTCAAGCAAACGAAATGAGCAGCAGCTACGTTTGGTTACATACGGCCCTTTAGTGGAATTCCCACGAGAGTAAGGGTTAATGTGATTGGATGTTAATTATTTGACAAGGCTACCTGTATTTGACATTGTGTTATTAATTCACTGAACACAAGATAGTTTGATTTTTGGCAGTGAAACAAGGCTACTCAGGAGAGAAAAAAACCTCACCCAAAACTATAGCTCCGTTGGAAATATAAAATGGACTGTTTGAAAATGTGAAGAATTATTATTAATATATATATAAAAAAATGCGAATCACATTTTTATTTGGCTTAACCCAGTTTGGGAATACCTGGTATAGGGGATGTTGTTCCCACGGTGACAAATAAAACCTACCCAAACCAGAAACTTTGGATAGATGGAAGAATTTACACAAAACTGAAAGCGCGAACTTCCCTCTGAAAGGCAATCAAACAGGCAAAAAGTCAGTACAGAGACAAAGTGGAGTCGCAATTCAACGGCTCAGACACAAGACGAATGTGGCAGGGTCTACAGATAATCACGGATTACAAAGGGAAACCAGCCACGTTGCAGACATTGACATCTTGCTCCCATACAAGATAAACACCTTCTTCGCCCGCTTTTGAGGATAACACAGTGACCCGATGCAGCCCACTCCCAAGGTGCAGCCCACTCCCAAGGTGAGTAAGACATTTAAGAGTGATAACCCATGCAAGGCTGCTGGCCCAGACGGCATCCCTAGCCGCGTCCTCAGAGCATGCGCAGACCAGCTGGCTGGAGTGTTTTCGGAAATATTCAATCTCTCACTGTCTCAGTCTGCTGTCCCCACTTGCTTCAAGATGTCCACCATTATTCCTGTACCCAAGAAAGCGAAGGTAACTGAACTAAATGACTATCGCCCCGTAGCACTCACTTCTGTCATCATGAAGTGCTTTGAGAGACTAGTCAAGGATCATATCACCTCCACCCTACCTGACAACCTAGATCCACTTAATTTGCTTAGATTGCATCGTCTGCCAATCGCCATCTCACTGCACACTCCCCTATCATGTCTGGACAAGAGAATGCTGTTCATTGACTATAGCTCAGCATTCAACACCATAGTGCCCTCCAAGATCATCATTAACCTCGTGGCCCTGGGTCTAAACCCCGCCCTGTGCAACTGGGTACTGGACTTCCTGACAGGCCACCCCAGGTGGTGAAGGTAGGAAACAACCTCCACTTCCCAGATACTCCACACAGGGGCCCCACAAGGGTGCATGCTCAGCCCTCTCCTGTACTCCTTGTTCACCCACGACTGCGTGGCCACGCACGCCTCCAACACAATCATCAAGTTTGCAGACAACACAACAGTAGTAGGCCTGATTACCAACAATGACAAGAGCCTACAGGGAGGAGGTGAGGGCCCTGGCGGAGTGGTGCCAGGAAAATAACCTCTCCCTCGACTTCAAGAAAACGAAGGATTTGATCGTGGACTTCAGGAAACAGCAGAGGGAGCACGCCCCAATCCACATTGACGGGACAGCAGTAGAGAAGGTAGAAAATCTTCAAGTTCCTCGGCATACACATCACTGACAATCTGAAATGGTCCACCCACACAGACAGTGTTGTGAAAAAGGCGCAACGGGGGGCTTGGCCCCTAAGACCCTCAGAAACATTTACAGATGCACCACTGAGAGCATCCTGTCGGGCTGTATCACCCCCTGGTACGGCAACTGCACCGCCTGCAAAAGCAGGGCTCTCCAGAGGGTGGTGCGGTCTGCACAATGCATCACCGGGTGCAAACTACCTGCCCTCCAGGACACCTACACCACCCGATGTCACAGGAAGGCCAAAAAGATCATCAAGGACAACAACCACCCGAGCCACTGCCTGTTCACCCCGCTATCATCCAGAAGGCGAGGTCAGTACAGGTGCATCAAAGCTGGAACCGAAAGACTGAAAAACAGCTTCTATCTCAAGGCCATCAGACTGTTAAACAGCCATCACTAACATTGAGTGGCTGCTGCCAACATAATGACTCAACTCAAGCCACTTTAATAATGGGAAAATTGATGTAATCAATTTATCACTAGCCACTTTATATTACATAATGTTTACATAACCTACATTACTCATCTCATATGTATATACTGTACTCTATACCATCTACTGCATCTTGCCTATGCCGTTCAGCCATCACTCATTTATATATTTATATGTACATATTCTTATTCATTCCTTTACACTTGTGTGTATAAGGTAGTTGTTGTGGAATTGGTAGATTATATTACTTGTTAGATATTACTGCATGGTCGGAACTAGAAGAACAAGCATTTCGCTACACTTGCATTAACACCTGCTAACCATGTGTATGTGACAAATAAATTTGATTTGATGATGCCATCTATTTTGTGAAGAGAACCAGTCCCCCTGCAGCAAAGCACCCCCACAACATGATGCTGCCACCCCCGTGCTCCACGGTTGGGATGGTGTTCTTCGGCTTGCAAGCCTCCCCCTTTTTCCTCCAAACATAACAATGGTCATTATGGCCAAACAGTTCTATTTTTGTTTCATCAGACATTTCTACAAAAAGTACGATCTTTGTCCCCATGTGCAGTTGCAAACCGTAGTCTGGCTTTTTTATGGCGGTTTTGGAGTAGTGGCTTCTTCCTTGCTGAGCGGCCTTTCAGGTTATGTCGATATAGGACTCGTTTTACTGTGGATATAGACACTTTTGTACCTGTTTCCTCCAGCATCTTCACAAGGTCCTTTGCTGTTGTTCTGGGATTGATTTGCGCTTTTTGCACCAAAGTACGTTCATCTCTAGGAGACAGAACGCGTCCCCTTCCTGAGCGGTATGACGGCTGCGTGGTCCCATGGTGTTTATACTTGCATACTATTGATGGTACAGATGAACGTGGTACCTTCATGCATTTGGAAATTGCTCCCAAGGATGAACCAGACTTGTGGAGGTCTACAAATTTTTTTCTGAGGTCTTGGCTGATTTCTTTAGATTTTCCCATGATGTCAAGCAAAGAGGCACTGAGTTTGAAGGTAGGCCTTGAAATACATCCACAGGTACACCTCCAATTGACTCAAATAATGTCATTAGCCTTTCAGAAGCTACTAAAGCCATGACATCAATTTCTGGAATTTTCCAAGCTGATTAAAGGCACAGTCAACTTAGTGCATGTAAACTACTGACCCACTGGAATTGTGATACAGTGAGCTTTAAGTGAAATAATCTGTCTGTAAACAATTGTTGGATAAATTACTTGTGTCATGCACAAAGTAGATGTCCTAACTGACTTTCCACAAATTTCTTGTTAACAAACTATAGTTTTGGCGTGGTTGAAAAACAAGTTTTAATGACTCCAACCTAAGTCTATGATAACTTCAGACTTCAACTGTATATACTACATTACTCATCTCATATGTATATACTGTACTCTAGTCTACAGTATTCTAGTCAATGCCACTCCAACGTTGCTCGTCAAAATATTTATATATTTCTTAATTCCATTCTTTTACTTTTTAGATTTGTATATTGTTGTGAATTGTTAGATACTACTGCACAGTTGGAGCTCAGAACACAAGCATTTCAATACACTCGTAATAGCATCTGCTAAATGTGTATGTGACCAATAAAATTTGATTTGAAGTACAGAGAGATCCTTCATGAAAACCTGCTCCAGAGCGCTCAGGACCTCAGACTGGGGCGAAGGTTCACCTTCCATCAGGACTACAACCCTAAGCACACAGCCAAGACAACGCAGGAGTGGCTTCGAAAAACAAGTCTCTGACTGTCCTTGAGTAGCCCAGCCAGAGCCCGGACTTGAACCCGATCTAACATCTCTGGAGAGACCTGAAAATAGCTGTGGAGCGATGCTCCCCATCCAACCTGACAGAGCTTGAGAGGATCTGCAGAGAATTGGAGAAACTCCCCAAATACAGGTGTGCCAAGCTTGTAGCATCATACCCAAGAAGACTCGAGGCTGTAATCGCTGCCAAAGGTGCTTGAACAAAGTACTGAGTAAAGGGTCTGAATACTTATGTAACTGTAATATGCAACAAAAATTCTAAAATACTGAGGGAAAAAAACTATTTAATCCATTTTGGAATAAGGCTATAAAAAAATGTGGAAAGTCAAGCAGTCTAAATACTTCCTGAAAGCACTGTAGTGTTATGTGTGTTTACCTTGTGTCTTTTTGTTGCAGATTGTCGTCTGTATTGTTCTCTGTCTGAGAGTATGGGTTTCTGATACAAACACCTCCTTTTGTATTTGTAGAATTACATCTATATGTTCTGTTCTATCTGATATGACATCGAGTGGTCCTTTGGGTTACTTTAGATTACCACAGGTGTCTGTAATTATCTCTGGCTCACTAAGGCTGCCCAAGTCTGATCATTAATTGGTCCTTTGACCAATCAGATCAGCACTGAAAATGATCTGATGTGATTGGTCAAAAGACCAATTAGTGGGGGGGGGGGGGGGGGGGGGGGGAATGAGAATTGGTCTGCCTGTATAAACGCAGCCTTAGTGGCCTCATCTGTCCCACTGTTTGGGGAGATTTGCTCTGATGAAGGTTGAACGACCGAAAGATAAAATGTAAGAAATGTGCATCTGTTTCTTTTTTTTTCTGTTTCTAAAGTCAGTAAATTCTAGAACCTATTTTCATACATTCAAATAACTTCCTGGTTTTCGTGACACAGACACGTTTTTATCCATGTACAATAAAAGTTAATAAAAACATTTTCATTGAGTAGAACTATAGCTAACTATCAGTAGATATACATACGAACCTATTCTACATAGTTTAACCTCAGGTGTGATCTCCAGCAGTCTCCGTAGCCGATCATTCTCCTCCTGGTATTCTACTACCGTTTTCTCAAATGCCCCGGAAATCTCCACAGCAGCAAACGCCGTTAAACGCTCATTTAAAAACTCTCGAAACGACTGTAGTTTAGACATTTTCAGTGGACTGAGAGTTGGGTGTTCAGCTAGTATGGCTTCTTGACGTGGGTCCTCCTGATCACATTCACTTTTCACACAAGGAGGAGTAAATAGGAACTCTATGATATCAGGCTCCACCCCTTGAAGCTGCTCTTCCTGCTGACTGGTCCTGACTTCCTCCTGTTCCTCTTTAATCTGTGTGGTCTCTGGGTCCTTCTGCCCCAGACTGGGGCTCCACTCCTGCTGCTCAGGGGAAACCTCCTCTTCAGAGACAGAGAGCTGCAGGGATTCTGGAGGGACGGAGAGGAGGAGCAGAGGTTACCACAGTCCCCAAATCCAGAACAAATTCAAGAAAGCGTACGGTATTATAAAGAGCCATTGTTGTATGGAACTCTGTTCCATCTCAAGTTGCTCAAATGAACTGCAAATCTGTTTTTAAAAAAACAGATAAAGTAACACCTCACATTGCATCTCCCCTATGTGACCTAGATATTTTGTGTGTATGTATTGATATGTAGGCTACATGTGCCTCTTTTTAAATGGATGTAGTTCTGTCCTTGAGCTGTTCTTGTCTATTAATGTTCTGGATGATGTCATGCTATGCGGATGACACACAGCTGTACATTTCAATGAAACATGGTGAAGCCCCAAAATTGCCCTCGCTAGAAGCCTGTGTTTCAGACATAAGGAAGTGGATGGCTGCAAACTTTCTACTTTTAAACTCGGACAAAACAGAGATGCTTGTTCTAGGTCCCAAGAAACAAAGAGATCTTCTGTTCAATCTGACAATTAATCTGGATGGTTGTACAGTCGTCTCAAATAAAACTGTGAAGGACCTCGGCGTTACTCTGGACCCTGATCTCTCTTTTGAAGAACATATCAAGACTGTTTCAAGGACAGCTTTTTTCCATCTACGTAACATTGCAAAAATCAGAAACTTTCTGTCCAAAAATGATGCAGAAAAATTAATCCATGCTTTTGTTACTTCTAGGCTGGACTACTGCAATGCTCTACTTTCCGGCTACCCGGAAAAAGCACTAAACAAACTTCAGTTAGTGCTAAATACGGCTGCTAGAATCCTGACTAGAACCAAAAAATGTGATCATATTACTCCAGTGCTAGCCTCCCTACACTGGCTTCCTGTTAAGGCAAGGGCTGATTTCAAGGTTTTACTGCTAACCTACAAAGCATTACATGGGCTTGCTCCTACCTATCTTTCCGATTTGGTCCTGCCGTACATACCTACACGTACGCTACGGTCACAAGACGCAGGCTTGTCCCTAGAATTTCTAAGCAAACGGCTGGAGGCAGGGCTTTCTCCTATAGAGCTCCATTTTTATGGAATGGTCTGCCTACCCATGTGAGAGACGCAGACTCAGTCTCAACCTTTAAGTCTTTACTGAAGACTTATCTCTTCAGTAGGTCCTATGATTAAGTATAGTCTGGCCCAGGAGTGTGAAGGTGAACAGAAAGGCTGGAGCAACGAACCGCCCTTGCTGTCTCTGCCTTGCCGGTTCCCCTCTTTCCACTGGGATTCTCTGCCTCTAACCCTATTACAGGGGCTGAGTCACTGACTTACTGGTGTTCTTCCATGCCGTCCATGGGAGGGGTGCGTCACTTGAGTGGGTTGAGTCACTGACGTGGTCTTCCTGTGTGGGTTGGCGCCCCCCCTTGGGTTGTGCCATGGCGGAGATTTTGTGGGCTATACTCGGCCTTGTCTTCGGACGGTAAGTTGGTGGTTGTAGACATCCCTCTAGTGGTGTGGGGGCTGTGCTTTGGCAAAGTGGGTGGGGTAATATCCTGCCTGTTTGGCCCTGTCCGGGGGTATCATCGGATGGGGCCACAGTGTCTTCTGATCCCTCCTGTCTCAGCCTCCAGTATTTATGCTGCAGTAGTTTATGTGTCGGGGGGCTAGGGTCAGTCTGTTACATCTGGAGTATTCTCTTGTCTTATCCGGTGTCCTGTGTGAATTTAAATATGCTCTCTCTAATTCTCTCTTTCTCTCTCTCTCTCGGAGGACCTGAGCCCTAGGACCTTGCCTCGGGACTACCTGGCATGATGACTCCTTGCTGTCCCCAGTGCACCTGGCCATGCTGCTGCTCCAGTTTCAACTGTTCTGCCTGCGGCTACGGAACCCTGACCTGTTCACCGGACGTGCTTGTTGCACCCTCGACAACTACTATGATTATTATTATTTGACCATGCTGGTCATTTATGAACATTTTAACATCTTGACCATGTTCTGTTATAATATCCACCCGGCACAGCCAGAAGAGGACTGGCCACCCCTCATAGCCTGGTTCCTCTCTAGGTTTCTTCCTAGGTTTTTGGCCTTTCTAGGGAGTTTTTCCTAGGGAGTTTTTCCTAGCCACCGTGCTTCTTTCACATGCATTGCTTGCTGTTTGGGGTTTTAGGCTGGGTTTCTGTACAGCACTTTGAGATTTCAGCTGATATACGAAGGGCTATATAAATAAATTTGATTTGATTTGATGTTTCATGTGGACTCCAGGAAGAGTAGCTGCTGCTTTTGCAACAGCTAATGGGGATCCTAATAAAACACCAAATAACCACAGTATTAGTTATAACCATAAAACGGTCAAACAGGGAAATGGTCCTAATCGTTTTTCCACCATTCATTTCTCCCATAGGGGATTTTACAATAACTTAAAATAAGGGCTGTGTTTTGTGTTGGCTAACCCTGACGTGACGTTTTGATAACCGTCTAAATCTCTCTAGGACAAGGTGACTTTATCAATATATTCGCCTATATTTACGGGTGGGTATAATTTGTGTAACGTTCCAACAGGAATCTATTCCAAAAACCTCGTAAATAACAAAGTTGTATCGCGGCAGAATAAGATATCGGGCTATTTAATTAGTGGGCTATTTAATTAGTGGGCTATTTAATTAGTGGGCTATTTAATTGAATTAATATTAATATTTTCACTCACCACGTTTATTCCAGAAAAATGTCAGTCCTCACTCTGGTAGCCTATGGACAAACATTAAGAATAAGATACGTGGTGAGTTGATGCCTATTCGGCATATAGTTAGCAAGGTGAATTGATCATGCTACTTTGTAAGCGTTGTTTGTTGGCATCCTAGTTTTTGGAACAGATTCCTGTCGGAACGTTTCACAAATTATACCCACCCCCAAATGAAATGCGAATTAGGTCCAAATGTGGCTATCACAAACACCATAATGATCTGGACGAGACTGCTGAATCGAGGCAAAGGTAAGAATCTCTGGATTAACTATCTAATGTTATCTAAAATGTAGTAATGAATAAACTGGCTTCATTTCTTTAAATGGAAATTCCTGTTATCCAAGGTGTCAGCTGTAGATGATGTGCGGGGATTTGTTGTTCTGCATGATGTCTACTTTGAAGATAATTAGCATTTTCGAATCTGAGTGTAAATAGATATTTGGGGAGGACCATCCTCTATTGTGAATTTCATAAAAATACGAACCTATTCTACATAGTTGTATCTCTGGTGTCCTCCGCAGCAGTCTCCGTAGCCGATCATTCTCCTCCTGGTATTCTACTACCGTTTTCTCAACTTCCCCAAAAATATCCACAGCAGCCGCCGTTAAACGCTCATTTAAAAACACATGAAACGATTGTTGTTTAGACATTTTATGTCAAATTAGAGCTGGGTAGCCTATTCAGTTTAGTCAGTGTGTATTTTCTTTACTCCACACTAGGAACAGAAAAAATAAAAACTCGTCACCAATCCTACTTCCGTGTTCAAGTCAAGGAATCTTAGGACGTTCTTTGGTCTAGTTGGTGATGAACCCAGAAACACAACAGGGCCGCCAGCTGGATGGGAGTTTACTGTGCAAGGCAGCCTACAGACCACTAGTCAAGGGAAACGACTACATCAAATTGATTCAAATCTGATTGGTTACATATACACTGCTCAAAAAAATAAAGGGAACACTTAAACAACACATCCTAGATCTGAATGAAAGAAATAATCTTATTAAATACTTTTTTCTTTACATAGTTGAATGTGCTGACAACAAAATCACACAAAAATAATCAATGGAAATCCAATTTATCAACCCATGGAGGTCTGGATTTGGAGTCACACTCAAAATTAAAGTGGAAAACCACACTACAGGCTGATCCAACTTTGATGTAATGTCCTTAAAACAAGTCAAAATGAGGCTCAGTAGTGTGTGTGGCCTCCACGTGCCTGTATGACCTCCCTACAACGCCTGGGCAGGCTCCTGATGAGGTGGCGGATGGTCTCCTGAGGGATCTCCTCCCAGACCTGGACTAAAGCATCCGCCAACTCCTGGGCAGTCTGTGGTGCAACGTGGCGTTGGTGGATGGAGCGAGACATGATGTCCCAGATGTGCTCAATTGGATTCAGGTCTGGGGAACGGGCGGGCCAGTCCATAGCATCAATGCCTTCCTCTTGCAGGAACTGCTGACACACTCCAGCCACATGAGGTCTAGCATTGTCTTGCATTAGGAGGAACCCAGGGCCAACCACACCAGCATATGGTCTCACAAGGGGTCTGAAGATCTCATCTCGGTACCTAATGGCAGTCAGGCTACCTCTGGCGAGCACATGGAGGGCTGTGCGGCCCCCCAAAGAAATGCCACCCCACACCATGACTTGACTGACCCACCGCCAAACCGGTCATGCTGGAGGATGTTGCAGGCAGCAGAACGTTCTCCACGGCGTCTCCAGACTCTGTCACGTCTGTCACATGTGCTCAGTGTGAACCTGCTTTCATCTGTGAAGAGCACAGGGCGCCAGTGGCGAATTTGCCAATCTTGGTGTTCTCTGGCAAATGCCAAACGTCCTGCTACATTTGTTTAAGCAAGTCAGCCATAACAGCTATGGTTTTTTAAAAGGCAGTAAATGAGGCTGAATGAACTGTTTAGCTGCCAGACAAGGCTCCGCTGATAGCCAGGTGTAGCGGTGGTAAGGATTCACTCCATGGTGCTGAAAAGAAAGCTCTTGAGTTCGGACAGCTTTATGTAGGCCCTAACAGTTTGTGGGTACGGTTTGTCACCGCTACAGTACAACTAATATTTTGTTTAGTGGGGAGTTTGCCCCACCAATCGCACTGCTCCTGGCACAATCCCTAGACGAAAGACTGGGGGTCCTTCCCCAGGAAGTTTTTTCTGTCCATAGAATGCACAAACATTTTATATTTTGTAATTTTGGTGAACTATTTCTTTAAAATAGGTTTTTGGAAGAAAATTCTGCTAGCTCTCCAGGAAGGTTGGCCACCCCCAGATCTATGTTTCCCAAGTGATTGAAAATGCTCTTGTTATAACAATTAATTTCTCAAACCTTCAAGAAATATCTAATGAATATCAATATTCAGGTGGTTTCTGCCTACTAGTTGTAGATGCCATCATACTCTACACAGACAAAATGTGTGTAGTATGAGTTGTGAGTCCCTCTACCATCTCTCTCTCTCTAGCATGTGCACAATACTAAACATATATTTAATTCCTGAATTATTTGATATCCAATGCTTATTTGTATGACTTATTAAAAACTGTCCGTGAAAAGCTGCAAAAATACATAGGCTCATATAATTAATTTTCAGGCATAAGAGATTTCTAATATGTGATTACACTGGCAGAACTGGGAGGAAGTGGAATAATAGAATAAGTGTGGAGAATAACAGCAGTGTTGTTGCTGACAAGCACAGTGATTACCCTACATTTTAGCCCATTGTTAAGAATGAGAATTGTTCCACTGATCAGACTAAATAAACTATACTGAACAAAAATATAAACGCAACATGCAACAATTTTACAGAGTAGGAGTTCATAGAAGGAAATCAGTCAATTGAAATAAATCCATTAGACCCTAATCTATGGATTTCACATGACTGAGCAGGGGTGTAGCCATGGGTGGGCCCACCACCCACGGAACTAGATCCAACCAATCAGAATGAGTTTTCCCCCACAAAAAGGGCTTTATTACATACATAAATACTCATTAGCACCCCCCCCCCCCCCCCCCCCCAGATGATCCCGCAGGTGAAGAAGCCAGATGTGGAGGTCCTGGGCTGGCGTGGTTACAAATGGTCTGCGGTTGTGAGGCCAGTTGCACTCACTGCCATAATCTCTAAAACAACGTTGGAAGCAGCTTAACATTTAATCATCTGGCAACAGCTCTGATGGACATTACTGCAGTCAGCATGCCAATTGCACGTTCCCTCAAAACTTGAGACATCGGTAGCATTATTTTGTGTGACAAAAGTGGCCTTATTGTCCCCAGCACAAGGTGCACCTGTGTAATGATCATGCTGTTTAATCAGCTTCTTGATATGCCACACCTGTCAGGTGGCTGGATTATATTAACAAAGGAGAAATGCTCACTAACAGGGATGTTAACAAATTTGTGCACAACATTTGAGAGAAATAAGCTTTTTGTGTATATGGAACATTTTCTGGGATATTTTATTTCAGCGCATGAAACATGGACCAACACTGTGTTTATATATTTATATTTTTTTCAGTATACAGTGGCAAGAAAAAGTATGTGAACCCTTTGGAATTACCTGGATTTCTGCATAAATTAGTCTTCAAATTTCACAACAATAGACAAACACAGTGTGCTTAAACTAATAACACACAAATTAGTGTTTTTCTTGTCTATATTAAATACATAATTTAAACATTCACAGTGTAGGTTGGAAAAAGTATGTGAAGCCCTAGGCTAATGGCTTCTCCAAAAGCTAATTGTAGTCAGGAGTCAGCTAACCTGAAGTCCAATCAATGAGATGAGATTGGAGATGTTGGTTAGAGCTGCCTTGCCCTATAAAAAAACTCACAAAATTTGAGTTTGCTATTCACAAGAAGCATTGCCTGATGTGAACCATGCCTCGAACAAAATAGATCTCAGAAGACCTAAGATTAAGAATTGTTGACGTGCATAAAGCTGGAAAGTGTTACAAAAGTATCTCTAAAAGCCTTGCTGTTCATCAGTCCACGGTAAGACAAATTGTCTCTAAATGGAGAAAGTTCAGCACTGTTGCTACTCTCCCTAGGAGTGGCTGTCCTGCAAAGATGACTGCAAGAGCACAGCGCATAATGCTCAATGAGGTTAAGAAGAATCCTAGAGTGTCGGCTAAAGACTTACAGAAATCTCTGGAACATGCTAACATCGCTGTTGACGAGTCTACGATACATAAAACACTAAACAAGAATGGTGTTCATGGGAGGACACCACGGAAGAAGCCACTGCTGTCCAAAAAAGTTTGCAAAAGTGCACCTGGATGTTCCACAGCGCTACTGGCAAAATATTCTATGAACAGATGAAACTATAGTTGAGTTGTTTGGAAGGAACACACAACACCGTGGGAAAAAAAAGGCACAGCACACCAACATCAAAACCTCATCCCAACTGTAAAGTATGGTGGAGGGAGCATCATGGTTTGGTGTTGCTTTGCTGCCTCAGGGCCTGGACAGCTTGCTATCATCAACGGAAAAATGAATTCCCAAGTTTATCAAGACATTTTGCAGGAGAATGTTAGGCTGTCTGCCAATTGAAGCTAAACAGAAGATGGGTGATGCAAAAGGACAATGACCTAAAACACAGAAGTAAATCAACAACAGAATGGCTTCAACAGAAGAAAATACGCCTTCTGGAGTGACCCAGTCAGAGTCCTGACCTCAACCTGATTGAGATGCTGTGGCATGACCTCAAGAGAGCAGTTCACACCAGACATCCCAAGAATATTGCTGAACTGAAACAGTTTTGTAAAGAGGAATGTTCCAAAATTCCTCCTGACCGTTTGGTTGAGGTTATTGCTGCCAAAGGAGGGTTAACTAGTTATTAAATCCAAGGGTTCACATACTTTTCCCACCCTGCACTGTGAATGTTTACACTGTGTGTTCAATAAAGACATGAAAACGTATAATTGTTTGTGTGTTATTAGTTTAAGCAGACTTTTGCCTATTGTTGTGACCTAGATGAAGATCAAATTTTATGACCAATTTATGTAGAAATCCAGGTATTTCCAAAGGGTTCACATACTTTTTCTTGCCACTGTATATGGCTGTAGTCTGGTGCCCACTTGTAACAGCCACCTGGGGCAGGCAGGCAGTTGTCATGACGTTGCCCTCTTTGGGTTTTCTATGCACTATCCCCCTACCCAGGCTCTGTGAGAGCGGTCGTAAATTCCTAAGAAAATGTCCTGCCTCATGGCCACAGTATAAAGAGAGAGTCGGTTTCATAGAAAGAACCCAGGAATTCTTCCACCTCACAGAATTGGAGAACCGAACGACATTTATGTTCTGGAGAAGGTATAAAAGATCGGTGAAGAATCCAGCTACGAACTGGTCCGTTTGGTACAATTTTGTGGAGCTCATGAGAGACAATACAGCCACATTACCATGGCGCTGTTTATATAATAGCCTCAGTTGTGAGACTTACATCTAATGGTTGTATAAAATGAATGAATAAGGATAAAGCTATTTGGAATATGTTGGGATGCTTGTAAGATGTTAATGTGAGAGAATTGTATTTCTGTTTAAAGTTTCACCAAGTCATCGGCACGCCCCCATGAACAGACGGGACCTGACGTCATGAGACAGCCTTTTTCTGCTATTCCGAATATAACCCCCACCCAAGGTTTCTATCACCAGACCGAGCGTACCTCCATTACGAGTGGCTAAAGGTTGGAGACCAGCTTACCTCGATAACGAGAGGGCCAAGGTTTGACCATGCATTCCTCGTTCTGAACTTTAACCATACCACGTAGTTAAACTCTTAGACTATTGATACCGACAGAATAATAACAAGTCTTTGATATTAATTACTAGTCTGCAGCTAGGAATTCGGTATCATTGAACGCGACGACCGACGAAACATCTGTCCTATAACGACATTAATGAATGTCACTTTGAAATATCCATTCTAACCGAGAGAGAAAACGCGAGGACACAAACTCTCCAACAGAACAAACTTTTCAACAAAGATCCCGAAGACACACTGAGCGTAAATATATATATTGATTGCAATTGTTCCCGAATGAGTGAGCGTTCATGTGCAAAGGATTAGCATTTCAATTGTTATAATTATCAACTCTTATCAACCTTTTGTCTAACAAGCCGCCATGCCGGTTTAGCCCACTAGGGAACATTCCTTTATCATTTCTTTGTAACGATACCTACTGTTGGTTATGCATTTCTGTGAATTACTTAGTTAGTAAATAAATTATTTTAAGACAATTGATGTATGGATGACTCATAGTGAAGCCTGGGTTCGTGCAGATAACCAACAATTTACGACGTTTGGAATGAGACTGACGAGGTAAAGAATATATCATTAATCCGAAGACTAATAGATCAGATATTATGATATCTGAAAGTTATATTAGGAAAATTATAACTTTGTAATCTGAATATTTTCCTTGGTGCCCCGACTTCCTAGTTAATTACCGTTACACGATTAATCAGTTTAATCGCGTAATAATAATTACGGAGAGTTATTTGATAAATATGTCTTCAGTTTTAATGATGCCAAAGACACGACACAGTCAATGGCTCAGTCTTACAAAACGGTTCACCTGTTTCTGCATCAAGCTTGGACGATGCTCCATCTGGGAGGGGAAGTTGGGTAGAGAGGAGGGGAGCAGGAAGACCTTTTCTACAGGGTTTAACTAAGGTACAGCCCAGTGATAATGGATAACTACAATGAGGGGAAATAGTTGTAATGAGTAACAGGGTGGTGATATAGGATCATTTAATAAAAAGACAGAACAAATTGTAAGATAGGTGACTTGACAGCTGCTACGGCTTGGGACTGATGTGACAGCGTGCACTAAACCAGAGAATGCAGTTAAAGAGAGAAAGAATGTTGTTGAATTAGGGCTGGAAGAACACTGTAGTTCACTTAAAACAGAGTTTACACTTATACAAAATACACTTATCAGGAGTCGACTGTATATCATTACTTCCTGAAAGATGAAATCAATATCATTTATTAGCAGTATTAGGACAATCTATAATAAATACTCTTGGACAGATGGAAGGAGATATTTTTATGTATTAATAACGTCAGTCTGACCATTCATCAAAACAAACAATCAGGAATTTCAGTTTTTAAAAACATCAAGAGACTTTGAACAGGAGACCTGTGAGTTACCTACAATACTTTCCATCGACAGGCAGCAGGTAGGCTAGATTTTAAGGGAGGCAAGACCGCAAGCGGAGGGTTCCAATCCCATTGGACAAGAAGTGAGTGGTTGCTGGTATCAAATCCTAGATGCCATGCCTGCTGTCCTGCCCTTGAGCAAGGCACTTAACCCCCCCCCCACAACAACTGCTTCACAGGAGCCGTAGTATGGCAGCTCCAACCTCTATATTCACAGCACATTCTGAAAATATTCAGACACCTAGACTTCTCCACATTTGTTACTTTACAGCCTTATTCTAAAATTACATTTTGTTTTCCTCATCAATCTACACACATTACCCCACAATGACATCACAATACCCCATAATGACATCACAATACCCCATAATGAAAAAAACAATTGTAGCAAATTGATTACAAATAAACTGAAATATCACATCTACATAAGTACTGAGACCCTTAACTCAGTACTTCGTTGAAGCACCTTTGGCAGCGATTACAGCCTCGAGTCTTCTTGGGTATGACGCTACAAGCTTGGCACACCTGTATTTGGGGAGTTTCTCCCATTCTTCTCTGCAGATCCTCTCAAGCTCTGCCAGGTAGGGTGGGTAGCATCGCTGCACAGCTATTTTCAGGTCTCTCCAGAGATGTTAGATTGGGTTCAAGTCCGGACTTTGGCTGGGCCACTCAAGGACATTCAGGGACTTGTCCCGAAGCAACTCCTGCCCCAGTCTGAGGTCCTGAGTGCTCTGGAGCAGGTTTTCATCAAGGATCTCTCTGTATTTTTCTCTGTTCATCTTTCCCTTGATCCTGACTAGTCTCCCGGTCCCTGCCGCTGAAAAACATCCCCACAGCATGATGCTGCCACCGCCATGCTTCACTGTAGGGATGGTGCCAGGTTTCCTCCAGACGTGCCGCTTGACATTCAGGCCAAAGAGTTCAATCTTGGTTTCATCAGACCAGAGAATCTTGTTTCTCATGGTCTGAGAGTCCTTTAGGTGCCTTTTGGCAAACTCCAAGCGGGCTGTCATGTGCCTTTTACTGAGGAGTGGCTTCCATGTGGCCACTCTAAAGGCCTGATTGGTGGTGTGCTGCAGAGATGGTTGTCCTTCTGGAAGGTTCTCCCATCTCCACATAGGAACTCTGAGGCTCTGTCAGACAGACCATTGGGTTCTTGGTCACCTCCCTGACCAAGGCCCTTCTCCCCCCGATTGCTCAGTTTGGCCGGGCAGCCAGCAGTAGGAAGAGTCTTGGTGGTTCCAACCTTCTTCCATTTAAGAATGATGGAGGCCACTGTGTTCTTGGGGACCTTCAATGCTGCAGAATGTTTTTGGTACCCTTCCCCAGACCAGTGCTTTGACACAATCCTATCTCGAATTCCTTTGAATTCATGGCTTGGTTTTTGCTCTGACATGCATTGTTAACTGTGGGACCTTATAGAGACAGGTGTGTGCCTTTCCAAATCATATCCAACCAACTGAATTTACAGGTGGACTCCAATCAAGTTGTCGAAACATCAAGGATTATCAATGGTAACAGGATGCACCTGAATAGTTAAGTAAAGAAGGTATTTCTGTTACATTTTTTAATACATTTGCAAACATTTCTGAAGACCTGTTTTCGCTTTGTCTGACATCGCTAACTGAGTGACTGTCAGTGACAAACAAACTGCTGATGCACAACCAAATGTCTAAATTGGACCTGGTGTATTCTACTATTCTGAGTCTTAATAGTAAGTTGAGACCCAGACTGAGCTCCTAAGATATTGTCAAACCACGTCAAGAGGCAGTCACTGAACTGGGAGTAGCTGGAGATGGACTTGACCTCCAGGCAAGTAACCAGAGCCATGTCATCTGCATATTTGATGAGGGCCATATCACTGTTGCTTTCTAAGAGATTTGTCCACATCCTGCCTTTTTATTCACTTACCTGAACTTTATTTAACTAGGCGAGTCAGTTAAGAACAAATTCTTATTTACAATGACGGCCTACACCGGCCAAATCTGGACAATGCTGGGCCAATTGTGCGCCGCCCTATGGGACTCCCAATCACGGCCGGTTGTGATACAGACAATCTCTTTGTCCTAATGTCCTTTCTTCATTTAGTTTCTGTCCTGTTTATTTCCTTTGTGGACTTTATCCACATGCCTCAGCAGATTCGTCTTCTGAGTGAATCTTTTACCACAGACTGAGCAGCCATGTTGTTTATCTCCAGTGTGAATAAGTTTGTGCCTCCTTAGGTCCCCCTTCTGATTGAAGCTTTTCCCACAGTCACCACAGCTAAATGCTTTCTCTCCTGTGTGAGTCACTTTGTGCATGGTTAGGTGCCCCTTCCGATTGAAGCTTTTCCCACAGTCACCACAGCTAAATGGTTTCTCTCCTGTGTGAGTCAGATTGTGCATGGTTAGGTGCCCCTTCCGATTGAAGCTTTTCCCGCAGTCAGCACAGCTAAATGGTTTCTCTCCTGTGTGAATCAGTTTGTGCATGGTTAGGTGCCCCTTTCGATTGAAGCTTTTCCCACAGTCACCACAGCTAAATGGTTTCTCTCCTGTGTGAGTCACTTTGTGCATGTTTAGGTGCCCCTTTCGATTGAAGCTTTTCCCACAGTCACCACAGCTAAAAAGTTTCTCACCTGTGTGAGTCAGTTTATGTTCAGTTAGGCTCATCTTCCGATTGAAGCTTTTTCCACAGTCACCACAGCTAAATACTTTCTCTCCTGTGTGAATCCTCATGTGCTTGGACAGAACTCCTTTGTGTTTGAAGGTCTTTCCACAAACAGGGCAGGTGCAGGGTTTCCCACCGTGACAGAGTTGGACATGGGCCTTCAGTTTACAGGTGGAGTTGTAGTGTTGTTTGCAGAAGCGACATTCACTGGGTCTCTTCTTGGTGAGAGTCACATGTCTCTGCAGGTCAGCTTTCTTAGCAAATGTTTCACCACAGTCACGGCAGCTGTGAGTTTTTCTAGATGTGGTGCTGGTTTTGGAACAGTGTTTTTCCAATAGTGGACTGCTATCAAGTCCTACTGTGTAACTGCTTACAGCTGAGCTGTGGCTGGAGGCATTGTTTCGATTATCTGGAGGGTCATAGGGAATGTAGAGACCCTTTAGGTTGGTCACAGTGCCAAAAGGTTTCAGATCCACTGGTTTAGAGTCACTCTCTCTGTTCTCTACAGTCTGGGTTTGGTCCTCCTGATCACATTCACTCTTCACACAGGAAGGAGAGAATATGAACTTCATGATATCAGGCTCCAGACCTTGAAGCTGCTCTTCCTCCTGACTGGTCCTGACTTCCTCCTGTTCCTCTTTAATCTGTATGGGCTCTGGGTCCTTCTGCCCCAGACTGGGGCTCCACTCCTGCTCACAGTGCTGCTGCTCAGGGGGAACCTCCTCTTCAGAGACAGAGAGCTGCAGGGAGTCTGGAGGGAAGATGACAAGGAGCAGAAGTTACCTATACAGCCTTGATACAGAGGTTACCCAGCTATACAGCCTTGATAGCTATACAGCCTTGATAGAGGTTACCTAGCTATACAGCCTTGATACAGAGGTTACCTAGCTATATAGCCTCGATAGAGGTTACCTAGCTATACAGCCTGGATACAGAGGTTACCCAGCTATACAGCCTGGATACAGAGGTTACCCAGCTATACAGCCTGGATACAGAGGTTACCTAGCTATACAGCCTTGATACAGAGGTTACCAGCTATACAGCCTTGATACAGAGGTTACCTAGCTATACAGCCTGGATACAGAGGTTACCCAGCTATACAGCCTTGATAGCTATACAGCCTTGATAGAGGTTACCTAGCTATACAGCCTTGATAGCTATACTGCCTTGATACAGAGGTTAACTATACAGCCTTGATGCTGGGCTATATTGAGTTTTTTCGATATATTTTAGCGTGATATGTAAAATGCCTGTATCGCAAGAATCGAGGTTCTGTTATAATATTGTAACGTTTTACAAATGCAGCATCTCACTGTATCTTCTTCTCTGTCCCAATTGCGTAACAAGACGTGCACAGAGGTTATCCACCAATCACAACCCTAGACAGCCTTTAACAAATTGTAACCCAGCCGGAGAAATGTAGCGGCGGTAAGAGTTACACCAACATGGACAGAGAAGAAGATACAGTGAGAAAGAGGAAGCTCAGCCTCTCATGAGAATGAAATCATCCCCCAAAAAAGGCAGCCATGTTTTTTCAGTAACATGGAAGGGGTTCGGGTTTAACGCCATACGACACCAATCCCGTCAGCGAGACTGAATTTGACAATAGCCAGTGAAAAATCAGAGCGCCAAATTCAAAACCACAAATCTAATCATTTCAATTTCTCAAACATACGACTATTTTACACCATTTTATAGATACACTTCTCCTGAATCGAACCACGTTGTCCGATTTCAAAAAGGCTTTACAGCGAAAGCAAAACAGATTATGTTAGGAGAGTACATAGACACAAATAACCACACAGCCATTTTCCAAGCAACTAGATGCATCACAAATACCCAAAACACAGCTAAATGAAGCACTAAGCTTTGACGATCTTCATCAGATGACACTCCTAGGGCATCATGTTACACAATACATGCATTTTTTGTTCGATCAAGTTGATATTTATATCCAAAAACAGCATTTTACATTGGCGCGTGATGTTCAGAAAATATTTTGCCTCCAATACTGCCGGTGAATCAGCACAACAATTTACAATAATACTCGTCATAAACGTTGATAAAATATTAAACTGTCATTCAAAGAATTATAGATGAACATCTCCTTTATGCAAATGCTGTGACAGATTTAAAAAAAGCTTCACAAGGAAAGCACACTTTGCAATAATCTGAGTACTGCGCTCAGAAAAATACACTAGGCTATACAGATAGCCGCCATCTTGGAGTCATCTAAAATCATAAATAGCATTAGAAATATTCACTTACCTTTGATGATCTTCATCAGAAGGCACTTTCAGGAATCCCAGGTCCACAATAAATGTTGTTTTGTTCGATAAACTCCATAATTTATGTCCAAATAGCTCCTTGTTGTAAGCTACTCCAAATCTAGGAAGCGCGCGGAAAATGTCACGACGAAAAGTAAAAAAAAGTGATATTTACGTTCGTTCAAACATGTCAAACGTTGTAAAGCATCAATCTTTAGGGCCTTTTCCACTTAGAACTTCAATAATTTTCCAACCGGACGATTCCAATGTCTTGGAAAAACGTTTTGGAACACAGCTACCTCTCACGTGAATGTGCGCCAATGAACTGATGTCCTTCCCTGGGTCACCAACTTCCCAGCCTTCTTATTCGCTCTCTGTTCATCATAGAAGCCTAAAACAACTTTCTAAAGACTGTTGACATCTAGTGGAAGCCTTAGGAAGTGCAAAATGAATCCTTAGGTCACTGTGTGTTCGATAGGCAATGACTTGGAAAGATTCCACACATCAGATTTCCACTTCCTGGTAGGACTTTTCTCAGGTTTTTGCCTGCCATATGAGTTCTGTTATACTCACAGACATCATTCAAACAGTTTTAGAAACTTCAGAGTGTTTTCTATCCAAATCTACTAATAATATGCATATCCTAGCTTCTGAGTTTGAGTAGGAGGCAGTTTAATATGGGCACGTATTTCATCCAAAAGTGACAATACTGCCCCCTATGCGATTGGTGTCGTAAGTTAAGAGGTCTGATGTTCAGCAAACGACTGTCCTGTGCAAAATGTATCGAAAGACAATTGCTAAGAAAAGCAGCAGCACAACCAACCCCTTCAACTGAAACATGCGGTGGAATGGGAGGAATGCGTGAGACTTCGTCGCCCGATTCCCAAAACGTCTGCTAAAAGACAAACTACCATAGCCGCATCCTTTTCAAACGTTATCTCTTATGACAAGAAAAGTTTGAGGTGGAAGGAGATCGTGGATGCAGTGACCTATTACATAGCGAAAGGTATGGTTCCAATCTTTACAGCAGAAAAGCCAGGCTTTAAAAAGCTGCTAGGTACAGTTGACCACAAATATCAGCTGCCAAGCATTTCACGAAAGAAGCCCTGCCGCGATTGTACACTGCTACCCGCGAAAGAGCAGAGAAGCTGGCTAGTGTTTGTTATTTTTCCACCACAGCCGATTTATGGTCGAGCAGAACGTCAGAGCCGTACCTAAGTTTGACAATCTTGACAGTCCACCATATAAATGAAGACTGGAAAATGCAAAATGTCTGCCTCCAGATGTCTTACTTCCCCGATGAGCATACTGGTGAAGTAATAGCCCAGGGTCTCAGAGACTCTCTGGCATCGTGGAAGATGATCATACTGGTGAAGTAATAGCCCAGGGTCTCAGAGACTCTCTGTCATCGTGGAAGGTGATCATACGGGTGAAGTAATAGCCCAGGGTCTCAGAAACTCTCTGGCATCGTGGAAGGTGATCATACAGGTGAAGTAATAGCCCAGGGTCTCAGAGACTCTCTGGCATCGTGGAAGGTGATCATACAGGTGAAGTAATAGCCCAGGGTCTCAAAGACTCTCTGGCATCGTGGAAGATGAGCGAAAACCGACAGGTGTGCCTGACAACTGACAGCAGGAGCAACATGATAAAAGCATTGCGCTTGAACAACTGGACCCGCATGCAGTGCTTTGGGCACCTCGCCATCGGTAAGTGTGACATTGGATAATTAAAGTGAATTCAAAAAAGTTATGTTCAGGCCAGCTGTAGGCTAATGTGTTAGTAGTTGTCATTCTGCCAATCCAATAGCAAAGAACCACAGGCTGTTTTAATTAGAACAAAATAACAAAATTAATACATTTTCAATCAAAATGATTATATATAAATTAGATATTCAAACAGCTAGTGGTCAGACATTCCTAAACAACAGAATAGAGGTGTGGGTGTGTGTTTATTTGTTTTTCACAAATAGGACTGAATGAGGATGTATCGTATCGTGAGGTCCCTGGTAAAAACCTCAGAGTTTCGACACCCTAGGTCTGGAAAAAAGGTTGTGTTAAAGACGTGGTCACATGACATGTGATTTACATCCTACGCTGTGTTAGTGACAACATGTACGTGGGCCAGACATCCAGATGCTTGAAACAGAGCTGAAGCAAGGATGAAAATAACCTTGTTGCTTGTCACTTTGTCCAGTGCTCTAACAGTGTGTCTTCAATTCCAGGTGGAAGTGTCACCAAGAGGAGGAGACAACCCTTCTGGATATATACTTTACGCCTCCGACTCAATCAGCAAGTTCCCAGACCACACAACAGTAGTAGGTCTGATTACCAACAATGACGAGACAGCCTACAGGGAGGAGGTGAGGGCCCTGTGGTGCCATGAAAATAACCTCTCCCTCGACTTCATGAAAACAAAGAATTTAATCGTGGACTTCAGGAAACAGCAGAGGGAGCACGCCCCCTATCCACATCGATGGGACAGTAGTGGAGAAGTTGGAAAGCTTCAAGTTCCTGTCCGTACACACCACTGACAATCTGAAATGGTCCACCCACACAGACAGTGTGGTGAAGAAGTCGCAACGGGGGACTTGGCCCTTAAGACCCTCAAACTTTTACAGATGCACAACCGAGAGCATCCTGTCGGGCTGTATCACCGCCTGGTACGGCAACTGCACCGCCCGCAACTGCAGGGCTCTCCAGATCTCCAGGTCTGCCAAACGCATCTCCTGGAGCAAACTGCTGCCCTCCAGGACACCAACAGCACCCGATGTCACAGGAAGGCCAAAAAGATCAAGGACAACAACCACCCGAGCCACTGCCTGTTCACACCGCTATCATCCAGAAGGCGAGGTCAGTACAGGTACATCAAAGCTGGGACCAAGAGACTGAAAAACAGCTTCTATCTCAAAGCCATCAGACTTAAATAGCCATTACTGGCCAGCTGCCACCCGGTTACTCAATCCTGCACCTTAGAGGCTGCTGCCATATATATATATATATATATATATATAGACATGGAATCACTGGTCACTTTAATAATGTCTACATACTGCTTTACTCATCTCATATGTATATACTGTATTCTATTGTACTGTATTTTAGTCAATGCCACTCCAACATTGCTCATCATAATATTTATATATTTCTTGATTCCATTCTTTTACTTTTTAGATGTGTGTACTGTTGGGAATTCTTAGAGACTACTGCACTGTTGGAGCTCGGAACACAAGCATTTCAATACACTCGCAATAACATCTGCTAAATGTGTATGTGACCAATACAATGTAATTTGAAGTACAGAGAGATCCTTGATGAAAACCTGCTCCAGAGCGCTCAAGACCTCAGACTGGGGCAAAGGTTCATCTTCCAACAGGACAACGACCCTAGGCACACAGCCAAGACAACGCAGGAGTTGCTTTGGGACAACCCTCTGAATGTCCTTGAGTGGCCCAGCCAGAGTCCGGACTTGAACCCGATCTAACTTCTCTGGAGAGACCTGACAATAGCTGTGCAGTGACACTCCCCATCCAACCTGACAGAGCTTGAGAGGATCTGCAGAGAAGAATGGGAGAAACTCCCCAAATACAGATGTGCCAAGCTTGTAGCATCATACCCAAGAAGACTCGAGTTGAGGCTGTAATCGCTGCCAAAGTTGCTTCAACAAAGTACTGAGTAAAGGGTCTGAATACTTATGTAAATGTGATATTTCAGTTGAAAACATTTGTACATTTGCAAAAAATTCAAAAAGCCTGTTTTTGCTTCGTCATTATAGGGTATTGTGTGTAGATTGAGGGTAAAAAAACAATTTAATCCATTTTAGAATAAGGCTGTAACATAACAAAATGTGGAAAGTCAAGCGGGCTGAATACTTCCTGAAATCACTGTAGTGTTATGTGTGTGTTTACCTTGTCTCTTTTTGTTGCAGATCTGATGTGATTGGTGGGGGGGGTTAGGGTTGGGGGGGGGGGATCAAAATTGATCTGCATATATATATATATAAACGCAGCCTTACACGGAACCCAAACCGGCTGTGCGCCATTGTGCGCTATCGTGCTTTAATTTATTTTGTCCCCCCACACCAAACGCGATCATGACACGCAGGTTAAAATATCAAAACAAACTCTAAACCAATGACATTAATTTGGGGACAGGTCGAAAAGCATTAAACATGAAGGGCAATTTAGCTGGTTAGCTTGCACTTGCTAGCTAATTTGTCCTATTTAGCTAGCATGCTGTTGCTAGCTAATTTGTCCTGGGATATAAACATTGAGTTATTTTTTTACCTGAAATGCACAAGGTCCTCTACTCCGACAATTAATCCACACATAAAACGGTCAACCGAATCGTTTCTAGTCATCTCTCCTCCTTCCAGGCTTTTTCATCTTTGAACTTATATGGTGATTGGCATCTACACTTTCATAATATTACCACGACGACCGGCAAAACAGTTTGTCTTTCAATCACCCACGTGGGTTTAACCAATGAGGAGATGGCACGTGGGTACCCGCTTCTATAAACCAATGAGGAGATGGGAGAGGCAGGACTTACAGCGCGTCTGCGTCAGAAATAGAAAGGAGTTCTATTTTAGCCCTTGGCATCGCAGATGCTCGTTGGCGTAATAATTGAATAACATGGATTTCTAAATTTATTTTGCGATGCTCGATGTGGTCAGCATGTTAGTGGGCTCATCTGTCCCACTGTTTGGGGAGATTTGCTCTGATGAAGGTTGAACGACCGAAAGCCAAAATGTAAGAAATGTGCATCTGTTTATTTTTTTTCTGTTTCTAAAGTCAGTAAATTCTAGAACTTATTTTCATACATTCAAATAACTTCCTGGTTTTCATGAAACAGACATGTTTTTATCCATGTAATTTAAAAGTTATTAAAAACATAATTGAGTAGAACTCTATGAAGCTATCAATATATCTAAATACGAACCTATTCTACATAGTTGTATCTCAGGTGTGATCCGCAGCAGTCTCCGTAGCCGATCATTCTCCTCCTGGTATTCTACTACCGTTTTCACAAATGCCCCGGAAATTTCCACAGCGGCAAACGCCATTAATCGCTCATTTAAAAACTCTCGAAACGACTGTAGTTTAGACATTTTCAGTGGACTGAGAGTTGGGTGTTCAGCTAGTATGGCTTCTTGACGTGGGTCCTCCTGATCACATTCACTTTTCACACAAGGAGGAGTAAATATGAACTCTATGATATCAGGCTCCACCCCTTGAAGCTGCTCTTCCTGCTGACTGGTCCTGACTTCCTCCTGTTCCTCTTTAATCTGTGTGGTCTCTGGGTCCTTCTGCCCCAGACTGGGGCTCCACTCCTGCTGCTCAGGGGGAACCTCCTCTTCAGAGACAGAGAGCTGCAGGGATTCTGGAGGGACAGAGAGGAGGAGCAGAGGTTACCACAGTCCCCAAATCCAGAACAAATTCAAGAAAGCGTACGGTATTATAAAGAGCTATTGTTGCATGGAACTCTGTTCCATCTCAAGTTGCTCAAATGAAAAGCAAACCTGTTTAAAAAAACAGAAAGCAACACCTGACAAAGCCTCTCCTCTACTTGACTTCGATATTTTGTATGTATGTATTGATATGTAGGCTACATGTGCCTCTTTTTAAATGGATGTAGTTCTGTCCTTGAGCTGTTCTTGTCTATTAATGTTCTGGATGATGTCATGTTTCATGTGGACCCCAGGAAGAGTAGCTGATGCTTTTGCAACATGGGGATCCTAATAAAATACCTAATAACCACAGTATTAGTTATAACCATAAAATGGTCAAACAGGGAAATGGTCCTAATCGTTTTTCCACCATTTCCCATGGTGGATTTTACAATGACTTAAAATAAGGAGGCTAACCCTGGCATGACGTTTTGATAACCGTGTAAATCTCTCTAGGACAATGTGACTTTATCAATATATTTGCCTATATTTACCCCCCAAAAATGAAATGCTAATTAGCTCCTAATGTGGCTATCATAAAGAACTACAAACACCATAATGATCTGGATGAGACTGCTTCATTTTTCAATGAAGGTCTACAGTAGCCTCAGCAGCACTCTGTAGGGTAGCACCATAGTGTAGCCAGAGGACAGCTAGCTTCCATCCTCCTCTGGGTACATTGACTTCAATACAAAACCTAGGAGGCTTATGGTTCTCACCCCCTTCCATAGACTTACACAGTAATTATGACAACTTCGAGATTACGTCCTCCAGCCTATCAGAGCTCTTGCAGCATGAACTGACATGTTGTCCACACAATCATAGGATCGGAGAATTAAACTAGTACTAAAAGCATAAGCTAGAGCTAGCTAGCTAGCACTGCATAACATGTGGTGAGTAGTTGACTCAAAGAGAGAAAGACAATAGTTTAACACTTTTGAACAATAGTGAGAGAAATAGCTATAGTTCATATTTTTTTCACTTCCACTTTCTTAGCTAGCTAGTTTAGCCTACTCAAACAAAAATGGATGCTATGTTAGCTAGCTATGTCTATGGCTATCCAACACTGGAACTCTTCCAAGTCAAAGAAAGCTTTTGGTTTAATTAATGTATTGTATATGTATTGCCACTGGGGCCCACCGGTGTAACTGCTAAACTGCTTGCTGACTACACTGTACTGCATGATTGTAGAGAGTTTACTAACGTGTTAGTTCTAGTAGCTATGTTGACAATGATGTCAGCTAATAAAAACGGGGATAAACATACCTGAATCTGTCCAATAGAAACTCTTCTTTGCAACTGTTGGATTAATGATTACACCCTAGATCATTGAGATGCAGGCAAGAGCGTGCAAGGCGGTATAAAATGTGTCGCTGTCTGTCACCTTGATTACTCAAATGTTTCTCAACCTGTGCATCTATGTAGTAAACTTTAATTCATAGGCTAGGTTGTAGCAACCTCATGATGGCTATAGGGAAAATGTGAGTATCATGTAGTAGCCTAAACCCATTAATGTTACATTGAGCTGTGTGAATGAAATATGAATGACAGTTATCCAATATTCTTTAATAGAAATAAGGCTGTGGTCATAAAAAAAGAAGATTGTCCTCCATCTTAAACAGCACCGACCTCCACTACCGAATATATTGCTAAAAGTCACCTTGTCTGAGAGAGATTTACATGGTTATCAAAACGTCACGCCAGGGTAAGCCTACATGAAACACAGTCCTTTTTTTAAGTGTTCTAAAATCCCCTATGGGAAAAATGAATGGTGGATAAACGATTGGAACCATTTCCCTGTTTGAGCGCTAGGTTTTATGGGTATTATTACACCTCCACTGTGGGACTCTATACAGGCTTTAGACATCAGGGTTGGGGTCAATTTGAATTTTTAAGCCAATAAATTCAAGACTAGGTTAACTATAATTCCAATTCAATAATTAAAAACTAGAATCTAGAACTAGAATTACTTCTCAGTAATTGAAGATTAGCTATTTATTTCCAAATTTGATCAATTTCTATTATAAATTAAAATCACTTCCTGTTTTTATCCATGCACGGTAAGTTTAAACTTCTTCAACATGTATGAAGTGGTGATTAGTTAACAATTTATCAATAAAGTGGAACTATAGCTAGCTATCAGTATCTACATACGAACCTATTCTACATAGTTGTATCTCTGGTGTCCTCCGCAGCAGTCTCCGTAGCCGATCATTCTCCTCCTGGTATTCTACTACCGTTTTCTCAACTTCCCCAAAAATATCCACAGCAGCCGAAGTTAAACGCTCATTTAAAAACACATGAAACGATTGTTGTTTAGACATTTTATGTCAAATTAGAGCTGGGTAGCCTATTTTGTTTAGTCAGTATGTATTTTCTTTACTCCACACAAGGAACAAAAAATAACTCGTTTCCATTCCTACTTCCGTGTTCAAGTCAAGGAATCTTAGGACGTTCTTTGTTCTAGTTGGTGATGAACCCAGAAACACAACAGGGCCCCCAGCTGGATGGGAGTTTACTGTGCAAGGCAGCCTACAGACCACTAGTCAAGGAAAACGACGACTACATGTAGACAAACAGTGGTTATCATCAGTATAGGATGATCTGGGAGAATCAATTCTTCCTCAGGAGTCAACAGTTTATCATTACTCTATACAAGATTAAATCAATATCGTCAATGAGCAGCATTAGGTCAGAATTTATGAAAAATACTCTTGGAAATACTCTTGGACAAATGCAAGGATACCTTTTCTGGAATAGTTTTACATTTCATGTATCAGTTACGTCAGCCTGACCTAAATCAAATGAACAGATATTGCTGTTTCTAATGAAGGGAAAAATTAACCAGACTTTGAACAGCAGACCTGTGAATTTCCTACAATACTCTGTACTGTTTGATAATTACCTCGTCATTAAAATCAAATCAAACTTAATTTCCATACATTGTTTTACAACATTTAGTCCATGGTACAGTATATCTATTTATCTGAGAGCCACAGTATGAATGGTCTGGTGTTGCTTTCCTTTCCTAAGAGTGTTGTCCACATCCTGCTATTTTATTCCCATCTTCTGACTGAAGACCTTATTTCTATTGTCAGTTTTTCTATTTTTGTGGATATTATTCATATTCCTCAGCAGATACGTCTTCTGAGTCAATATTTTATCACAGACTGAGCAGCCATGTTATTTCACTCCTGTATGAGTGTCCATGTTCATTTAGGTGCTTCTTGGGATTGAAGCTTTTCCCCCTGTCACCACAGCTAAATGGTTTCTCTCTTCTGTAAATGCGTATAATGTCTGGTTATGTGTTACTTGGGATTGAAGCTTTTCCCCCTGTCACCACAGCTAAATGGTTTCTCTCTTCTGTGAATGCATATAATGTCTGGTTATGTGTTACTTGGGATTGAAGCTTTTCCCCCTGTCACCACAGCTAAATGGTTTCTCTCTTCTGTGAATGCATATAATGTCTGGTTATGTGTTACTTGGGATTGAAGCTTTTCCCCCTGTCACCACAGCTAAATGGTTTCTCTCTTCTGTGAATGCATATAATGTCTGGTTATGTGTTACTTGTGATTGAAGCTTTTCCCCCTGTCACCACAGCTAAATGGTTTCTCTCTTCTGTAAATGCATATAATGTCTGGTTATGTGTTACTTGTGATTGAAGCTTTTCCCCCTGTCACCACAGCTAAATGGTTTCTCTCTTCTGTAAATGCATATAATGTCTGGTTATGTGTTACTTGGGATTGAAGCTTTTCCCCCTGTCACCACAGCTAAATGGTTTCTCTCTTCTGTGAATGCATATAATGTCTGGTTATGTGTTACTTGTGATTGAAGCTTTTCCCCCTGTCACCACAGCTAAATGGTTTCTCTCTTCTGTGAATGCATATAATGTCTGGTTATGTGTTACTTGTGATTGAAGCTTTTCCCCCTGTCACCACAGCTAAATGGTTTCTCTCTTCTGTAAATGCATATAATGTCTGGTTATGTGTTACTTGTGATTGAAGCTTTTCCCCCTGTCACCACAGCTAAATGGTTTCTCTCTTCTGTAAATGCATATAATGTCTGGTTATGTGTTACTTGTGATTGAAGCTTTTCCCCCTGTCACCACAGCTAAATGGTTTCTCTCTTCTTCTCATGTACATGGACAGATGTTTGAAGATCTTGCCATAAAAGGTGCAGGTGTAGGGTTCCCCCATTGGGGGGTTCGGATCTAATGGTGGGCTGAAATCCAATGGTGGGTTGCTGTCAAGTCCTACATGGTTGCTGCTTATGGCTGAGCTGTGGCTGTAGGCATTGTTCTTATTATCGGGAATTTTGAAACCCTTTAGGTGGGTCACAGTGGCAAAAGGTTTGAGATCCACTGGTTTAGAGTCACTCTCTGTTCTTCACAGTCTGGGTTTGGGGAAGAGTCAAGCACTGAAGTGGGTCTTCCTGATCACATTCTCTTTTCAAACAGGAAGGAGTGAAATTGAAATCAGTGATATCAGGCCCCTGCTCTTGAATCTGCTCTTCCTTCTGTCTGGTCTGAGTTCCTCCTCCTTGTCTTTAATCTGTGTGGTGTCTGGGTCCTTCTGCCCCAGACTGGGGCTCCACTCCTGCTCACAGTGCTGCTGCTCAGGGGGAACCTCCTCTTCAGAGACAGCGAGAGAGAGCTGCAGGGAGTCTGGAGGGAAGGAGAGGAGGGTAGAGGTAATCTACGGTATATACCACAGAAGTAAATAGAACACCTGAATCATACAGATGAATTCAAGATCTCTATGATGTATACAGCCTTTAGATGTGCCTGAGCGCAAACAGCTAGGACCAGATTCCAAGTTAGTAGATTTTTACAAAGTCCATATTGATACAGAAACAAACAATAATTAAGATAAATTTAAGCTGATTGACAAAGTCATGACTAATTTGAATCATTTAATGCTACCAACGCTCCAAATCAAGAACAGCCACCTATATCTCTGGAGACATAATAACAATTCTTTGGGATTTTATTAGGATCTCCATTAGCTGTAGCGAAATACATACATACATAATATCTAGGTGAAATAGGGGAGAGGCTTTGTGCCTTAAGGTGTTGCTTTATGTTTTTTTGAAACCACGTTTGCTGTTCATTTGAGCTATCTGAGATGGGAGCTTCATACAATTATGTCTCTATATAACATTGTACGCTTTCTTGAATTTGTTCTGGATTTGGGGACAGTGAAAAGACCCCTGGTGGCATGTCTGGTGGGGTAAGTGTGTGTGTCAGTGCTGTGTGTAAATTCACCATTCAAACTATTTGGAATATTCAACACATTCATGTTTCTTTATAAAAACAAGAAGTGATGCAGTCAGTCTCTCCTCTACTTGTAGCAAAGAGAAACTGGCATGCATATCAAATCAAATCAAATGTATTTATATAGCCCTTCATATATCAGCAGAAATCTCAAAGTGCTGTACAGAAACCCAGCCTAAAACCCCAAACAGCAAGCAATGCATGTGAAAGAAGCATGGTGGCTAGGAAAAACTCCCTAGGAAAAACTCCCTAGAAAGGCCAAAAACCTACGAAGAAACCTAGAGAGGAACCAGGCTATGAGGGGTGGCCAGTCCTCTTCTGGCTGTGCCGGGTGGATATTATAACAGAACATGGTCAAAATGTTAAAATGTTCATAAATGACCAGCATGGTCAAATAATAATAATCAGAGTAGTTGTCGAGGGTGCAAAAAGCACGTCCGGTGAACAGGTCAGGGTTCCGTAGCCGCAGGCAGAACAGTTGAAACTGGAGCAGCAGCATGGCCAGGTGGACTGGGGACAGCAAGGAGTCATCATGCCAGGTAGTCCCAAGGCATGGTCCTAGGGCTCAGGTCCTCCGAGAGAAAGAAAGAAAGAGAGAAAGAGAGAATTAGAGAGAGCATATTTAAATTCACACAGGACACCGGATAAGACAAGAGAATACTCCAGATGTAACAGACTGACCCTAGCCCCCCGACACATAAACTACTGCAGCATAAATACTGGAGGCTGAGACAGGAGGGATCAGAAGACACTGTGGCCCCATCCGATGATACCCCCGGACAGGGCCAAACAGGCAGGATATAACCCCACCCACTTTGCCAAAGCACAGCCCCCACACCACTAGAGGGATGTCTACAACCACCAACTTACCGTCCGAAGACAAGGCCGAGTATAGCCCACAAAGATCTCTGCCATGGCACAACCCAAAGGGGGGGGCAACCCAGACAGGAAGACCACGTCAGTGACTCAACCCACTCAAGTGACGCACCCCTCCCATGGACGGCATGGAAGAACACCAGTAAGTCAGTGACTCAGCCCCTGTAATAGGGTTAGAGGCAGAGAATCCCAGTGGAAAGAGGGGAACCGGCAAGGCAGAGACAGCAAGGGCGGTTCGTTGCTCCAGCCTTTCCGTTCACCTTCACACTCCTGGGCCAGACTATACTTAATCATAGGACCTACTGAAGAGATAAGTCTTCAGTAAAGACTTAAAGGTTGAGACTGAGTCTGCGTCTCTCACATGGGTAGGCAGACCATTCCATAAAAATGGAGCTCTATAGGAGAAAGCCCTACCTCCAGCCGTTTGCTTAGAAATTCTAGGGACAATTAGGAGGCCTGCGTCTTGTGACCGTAGCGTACGTGTAGGTATGTACGGCAGGACCAAATCGGAAAGATAGGTAGGAGCAAGCCCATGTAATGCTTTGTAGGTTAGCAGTAAAACCTTGAAATCAGCCCTTGCCTTTACAGGAAGCCAGTGTAGGGAGGCTAGCACTGGAGTAATATGATCAAATTTCTTGGTTCTAGTCAGGATTCTAGCAGCCGTATTTAGCACTAACTGAAGTTTGTTTAGTGCTTTATCCGGGTAGTCGGAAAGTAGAGCATTGCAGTAGTCCAGCCTAGAAGCAACAAAAGCATATGATTGATATTAGCCCCGATTACAGTGAAGAGCAAGATGTGCCACCCTGTTCTGGGCCAGCTGCCATTTTCTAGGTCCTTCTTTGCAGCACCTGACCACATGACTGAGCAATAATCAAGATAAAATAAGATTAGAGCCTGCAGGACTTTATTTGTGGAGTGTGGTGTCAAAAAAGCAGAGCATCTCTTTATCACGGACAGACCTCTCCCCATCTTCGCAAACGTTGAATCGAAATGTTTTGACCATGACAGTTTACAATCCAAGATGACACTAAGTAATTTAGTCTCCTCAACTTGCTCAATAGCCACATTATTCATGACCAGATTCAGCTGAGGTGATTTGTACCAAATGCAATTCTCTTAGTTTTAGAGATGTTCAGGACTAGTTTATTACAGGCCACCCATTCTAAAACTGACTGCAACTCTGTGTTTAGTGTTGCAGTGATCTCACTAGCTGTGGGTACGTACAGGGTTGAATCAACAGCATACATGGACACACAGGTTTTGTATAATGCCAGTGGCAGGTCATTAGTAAAACATTTAAAATAGTAGAGGGCCAAGAGAGCTGTCTTGCGGTACACCACACTTTACATGTTTAACATTAGAGAAACTTCCATTAAAGAAAACCCTCTGTGCTCTATTAGATAGATGGCTCTGAATCAATGATATGACAGAAGTTCAAAAGCTGTAACACAATTTTTGTTGTGTTATGGTCAATAATATCAAAGGCTGCACTGAAATCTAACAGTACAGCTCCCACAATCCTCTTATTATCAATTTCTTTCAACCAATCATCAGTCATTTGTGTCATTGCAGTACATATTGAATGCCCCTCTCTATAACCATGCTGAAAGTCTGTTGTTCATTTGTTTCCAGAGAAATAGCATTGTATCTGGTCAAGACCATATATTTTTTTTTACATACCTTTGCTAAGGGTCGGCATCAAGCTGATTGGTTCATCCTCAGTATCTTTCCATCAAAGTTGTCAATACCAGGTGGTTTCTCATTATTGATGGACAACACTTTTTCCACATCACCCACACTAACTTTACAAAATTCTAAAATTCTATTGCTTTTCCTTCATTATTCATTATTTTACGCCTGAAAATGATGGCTCACATTTTGTTGTTGGCATTTCATGCTTAAGTTTGCTCATTCTGCCAATGAAATATTAATTGAAGTAATTGGCAACATCAAAAGGTGTTGAGCCATCTGACTCAATGTAACGCCCTGGCCATAGAGAGGGGTTTTTGTTCTTTATTTTGGTTAGGCCAGGGTGTTACATTGGGTGGGCGTTCTATGTTCATTTTTCTATGTTTTTGTATTTCTTTATTTTGGGCCGTGTGTGGCTCGAAATCAGGCACAGCTGTAGTTCGTTGTTGCTGATTGGGAGTCACACATAAGTAGCCTGTTTTTTCCTTTGGGTTTTTGTGGGTGATTGTTTCTGTTTAGTGCTTTCTGTTTCGTTGTTAGTACCTGACAGAACTGTCGGCTGTCATTTTGTTTATTTTGTCAAGTGTTCTCTTTTCAATTAAAATTAATTCAAGATGAACACATCCTCCACTTCACCTTGGTCTTTCTCTAACGACGGCCGTTACAGAATCACCCACCAACAACGGACCAAGCAGCGGAGGAAGGAGCAGCACAAGGAGGGGATGAAGCAGCGTGCTCGGGAGGTCATGGCATCCTGGTCGCTGGAGGTGTTGGAGTCAAGGATTGACTGGACATGGGATCAATTATTTGACCACTGCAACAACCTGCCGAGGGAGAGCGACGGACACGGGAGGCAGCCCCCCCAAAAACATTTGGGGGGGCACACGGGGAGATTGGCGGAGTCAGGCGGTAGACCTGAGCCAACTCCCCGTGCTTACCGGAAGCAGCGTGGTACTGGTAAGGCACCGTGTTATGCTGTGAAGCGCATGGTGTCTCTAGTGTGCGTTCATAGCCCGGTGCACTATAGGCCAGCCCTCCGCAAGTGCCATGCGAGTGCAGGCATCGAGCCAGGACGGATTGTGCCAGCTCAGTGCGTCTGGTCTACAGTGTGCCTTTTCGGTCCAGGTTATCCTGCACCGGCTCTGCGCACTGTGTCTCCAGGGTGCTGGGAGGGTCCAGTTCGCCCAATGCCTGCGCTCTGCCTGTGCCGGGCCAAAGTGGGCATTCAGCCTGGAGTGTGGGTAAAGAGCCTACGTACCAGAACTCCAGTGCTCCCCCACAGCCCGGTTTATCCTGTGCCTCCTCCTCGGACCAGGCCTCCAGTGGGTCTCCCCATCCTGGTCAGTCCTGTGCCTCCTCCACGGACCAGGCCTCCAGGGGGTCTCCCCATCCTGGTCAAGCCTGGTCAAGCCTGTGCCTCCTCCACGGACCAGGCCTCCAGTGGGTCTCCCCATCCTGCTCAGTCCTGTGCCTCCTCCACGGACCAGGCCTCCAGTGGGTCTCCCCATCCTGCTCAGTCCTGTGCCTCCTCCACGGACCAGGCCTCCAGTGGGTCTCCCCAGCCTGGTGAGTCCAGTGCCTGCGCCCAGAGCCAGGCCTCCTTCATGTCTCCCCAGCCTGGTGAGGCCTGGGCCAGAGCCACCAGAGCCGCCCGCCAGTCCGGAACCGCCAGAGCCGCCCGCCAGTCCGGAGCCGCCAGAGCCGCCCGCCAGTTCGGAGCCGCCAGAGCCGCCCGACAGTCCGGAGCCGCCAGAGCCGCCCGACAGTCCGGAGCCGCCAGAGCCGCCCGACAGTCCGGAGCCGCCAGAGCCGCCCGACATTCCGGAGCCGCCAGAGCCGCCCGACAGTCCGGAGCCGCAAGAGCCGCCCGACAGTCCGGAGCCGCCAGAGCCGCCCGACAGTCCGGAGCCGCCAGAGCCGCCCGACAGTCCGGAGCCGCCAGAGCCGCCCGCCTGTCCGGAGCGGCTTTAACTAGCAATACAAACCGATTTGTCATAGCTACCTAAAGTTAACCAAATAGGTTCAATGTTAGCTAGCTAACATTAGGCTATAACTAGCAATGCGAAATGGCATTCTGAGGAAACATCACTAACGTTACACACACATCATACATGTAAATTAATGTTAGCTAGCAACCCAGCCATCTAACGTTAGCTAGCTAACAGCAAGCTTGAACTTGGGGTCTTTTGTTTAGACATGTAACGTTAATGTTAGCTAGCTAAAAAATGAACTATAATCCCAATCCATAGAGTAACGTTACTAGCAATACAAACAGATTGTCATAGCTAAGTTAACCGAATAAGCTAGGTTCAATGTTAACGTTAACTAGCAAGCCAGCGATCGAACTCCAGCTGGCTAGCTAACTGCAAGCCTTAACTCGCAATGAAAACAACTTTCTGACAAAATTAGAAACGTATATCTGAAACTGTACCTAGATTCCAATTTGACAGAGAATCCAGGTAGACGCTACACAATTGGCTGCCAGGAAGCACGAGGGGCTTACTCTGAGTCATTGTCACACTAGGATTATGAGGATGCAGTAAAGTCTATAGCTAGTTAGATTGCTCCTTTCCCCCAACTTAGCTATTCCCTTTATAATTAGACTTTTAGCATGTTCCAAATTTTCTAATTTACACCAGCCAAGAGTTAGTCTCGTCTAAACTTTGACTCTTTTAACACAATTTATTTATAGTCCCAGTCTCAGGCGGTCTCTTCACACAATCGATTTATAGTCCTGGCGTTCGACTGCCTTTAATGACCTAGATATCTTTCTGAACCTTTCCTCTGTAGTAACTCCCTCTGTTTAAGAAGTACAATTACATTTCTTATCACATATTGTGATAAAAGCACTGAAATTGTTTGCCACGAGGCAGTGGTTATTGATACATTTAAAAAAAAGATATACTTTCCTGATATTCTCCTTCCATCTTTCAGAGTATTTCTCATCGATTTTGTCTTAACGCTGCTCATTCATGATATTGTTAGAATTTTTTAATGATCCACACCCCTAAATGTTTTAAAGGTACACTACATGGGATCTTTTGTTTCAGCTCAAGAAACATGGGACCAACACTTTACATGTTGCATTTCTATTTACTGTTTGTCAAATTATAATTATTGTATTCATTTTTAAGTTATATAACAACATTCTAACCTTGTTGACAATTATCTAGTGCAAAAATTGCATTATTTCACTATTTGTATCCGTTTGGATCAGTTTCAATGGGGGACTTTTATTTTGAATGCAAACCGGAAATTCCACTATTGTGGTTCATCTTTATTGTGGCTAGCTTCAGGATTGGAGGTGAATGTTTTGATTTCAAATACCCTTTTTTTGAGGAGTAAACAAAGACTTACTGAACTAAATAGGCTACCCAACTCTGTCGTCTAAAATATGTCTAAACTACAGTTGTTTCGTGTGTTTTTAAATGAGCATTTAACGGCGGCTACTGTGGATATTTTTGGGGAAGTTGAGAAAACGGTAGTAGAATACCAGGAGGAGAATGATCGGCTACGGAGACTGCTGCGGAGGACACCGGTGATACCTCTATGTAGAATAGGTTCGTATTTAGATATACTGGTAGCTAGCTATAGTTCTACTTAATTAATAAACTGATTAGACAAAAATCACAATTTTAACCATTTTTAAAACATTGTATTTAAATGTTTTACTTTCGATTATTTACCTACCTATCTGGATGGCTAACTAGCTACTGTAGCTAATAATTGTTCTCTCCATTTTTGTTCTATTGGTCTATACATCAATTACGCTTTTAACTGCGCATGTGTAGCCTACAAGATGTAATAAACCATTGAAACAATTAACAATTGTAATGTATGATTCAATAGTTGTCTGCATATTTGATTACTTATCTAAAGATAGAGAGATAGCCAGGCCCAGACCCACAGATCGGTCTGATTGATTCATTGATGGGAATAACCAGGAAGGGAAGGCTGTCTCGCTCTGTACTCTTGTAATTAACCAAACGGCTCATATTGCAACGTTGGAAATAGGAAACTACCTACCTTTTGAAATGTGATTATGGGATTTAGGGAATGTAATACATATGGAAAAGATACGATACAATACCTCCAATAGAAGTCCATTGTTTTACTAAATATGGCAGCCGATACTGGATAAATGGTCTAGTCCCGCTTCATAACTGGGTTGACGATCTGCTGCTACTCTGTGCTGTACTCGATTCAATATTTATTTTTGTTGAACTACATTGCATTGAATTGAATTTATTTTGGGGGTAAAGGACATGTACAATGTGGACCCATAGGATATCACTTAAAAGTATAAATTAAAACGCTTGTTTCCCGAAGTGGTCCTCAATGGTAAAAACAATAACACACACAATGATTAAAAGGCAAGACAAAATTACAAACAACAAATACATTCATTTATATTGACATCCTAAAAAGTGGCACTATTCACTGCCCTTCTCCCTAAACCTTAAAAATCAACCATATTAATTTCACATTAAAACAATCTATTAATTGCACATACCTATATAGAAAATGTCGCAGATATATAGGGTTGCCGTGCATCTAGCTCCTTGGCAACTTTGCAGTATTTTTTTTTTTTAATATGTTATACAGGCATTGTGGGTCTCTCTCTCTCTCTCTCTCTCTCTCTCTCTCTCTCTCTCTCTCTCTCTCTCTCTCTCTCTCTCTCTCTCTCTCTCTCTCTCTCTCTCTCTCTCTCTCTCTCTCTCTCTCTCTCTCTCTCTCTCTCTCTCTCTCTCTCTGTCTCTCTCTCTCTCTCTCTCTGTCTCTGTCTGTCTCTCTCTGTTGCGCTACACCCGCATTAACATTATGTGACCAATAAGATGTGATTAGATTTGATTCAGATAAATACGCCTGACCAGCAGTAGGGGGCGCAAGGGGCAGTGGAGTGGTTTCTCTTAGACAACCTTGTCCAAATGAAAATCTTTACCTACTTTTTAAAGATATTTCTACTTTGTCTTTGCTTTATCTCCAAGGGGAGGTTATTCCATAGACAAATGCCTGTATAGGAAAACGTGCTCCTTGCAGTACTGTTTACGACATAACACTAGCTCTGGTATTGTGACTGTGTTGCTTATAGACCATATCAATGTGGTTTTTCATGTAACCTGGGGCACGATCATTTAAGATGTCAAACATATGATTAAGTTTAAGTTGGTCCACTCTGGACTCCAAAGGCAACAAGCCCACCTACCGGAACTGCTGTACCCCTATGTGGGTCCTAGGGAGGACATTCAGCATATACCTGATAACATTATGTGTTCCTGGGGGGGACACTCAGCATATACCTGATAACATTATGTGGTCCTGGGGGGGGGGGGGGGGGACATTCAGCATATACCTGATAACATTATGTGGTACTGGGGGGGGGAGACATTCAGCATATACCTGATAACATTATGTGGTCCTTGGGGGGGGGACATTCAGCATATACCTGATAACATTATGTGGTCCTGGGGGGGACATTCAGCATATACCTGATAACATTATGTGTTCCTAGGGGGGACATTCAGCATATACCTGATAACATTATGTGGTACTGGGGGGGGGAGACATTCAGCATATACCTGATAACATTATGTGGTCCTTGGGGGGGGGACATTCAGCATATACCTGATAACATTATGTGGTCCTGGGGGGGACATTCAGCATATACCTGATAACATTATGTGTTCCTAGGGGGGACATTCAGCATATACCTGATAACATTATGTGGTCCTGGGGGGGACATTCAGCATATACCTGATAACATTATGTGTTCCTAGGGGGGATATTCAGCATATACCTGATAACATGATGTGGTCCTGGGGGGGACATTCAGCATATACCTGATAACATTATGTGGTCCTGGGGGGGGGGACATTCAGCATATACCTGATAACATTATGTGGTACTGGGGGGGGGAGACATTCAGCATATACCTGATAACATTATGTGGTCCTTGGGGGGGGGACATTCAGCATATACCTGATAACATTATGTGGTCCTGGGGGGGACATTCAGCATATACCTGATAACATTATGTGTTCCTAGGGGGGACATTCAGCATATACCTGATAACATTATGTGGTACTGGGGGGGGGAGACATTCAGCATATACCTGATAACATTATGTGGTCCTTGGGGGGGGGACATTCAGCATATACCTGATAACATTATGTGGTCCTGGGGGGGACATTCAGCATATACCTGATAACATTATGTGTTCCTAGGGGGGACATTCAGCATATACCTGATAACATTATGTGGTCCTGGGGGGGACATTCAGCATATACCTGATAACATTATGTGTTCCTAGGGGGGATATTCAGCATATACCTGATAACATGATGTGGTCCTGGGGGGGACATTCAGCATATACCTGATAACATTATGTGGTCCTGGGGGGGGGGACATTCAGCATATACCTGATAACATTATGTGGTCCTGGGGGGGGGGGGACATTCAGCATATACCTGATAACATTATGTGGTCCTGGGGGGACATTCAGCATATACCTGATAACATTATGTGGTCCTGGGGGGGGGGGGACATTCAGCATCTACCTGATAACATTATGTGGTCCTGGGGGGACATTCAGCATATACCTGATAACATTATGTGTTCTTGGGGGGGGGGGACATTCAGCATATACCTGATAACATTATGTGGTCCTGGGGGGACATTCAGCATATACCTGATAACATTATGTGGTCCTGGGGGGACATTCAGCATATACCTGATAACATTATGTGGTCCTGGGGGAAGGGACATTCAGCCTATACCTGATAACATTATGTGGTCCTGGGGGGGGGCATTCAGCATATACCTGATAACATTATGTGGTCCTGGGGGGGGGGACATTCAGCATAAACCTGATAACATTATGTGGTCCTGGGGGGACATTCAGCATATACCTGATAACATTTTGTGGTCCTGAGGGGGGGGGGGACATTCAGCATATACCTGATAACATTATGTGGTCCTGGGGGGGACATTCAGCATATACCTGATAACATTATGTGGTCCTGGGGGGGGGGACATTCAGCATATACCTGATAACATTATGTGGTCCTGGGGGGGGGGGGGGGGACATTCAGCATATACCTGATGACATTATGTGGTCCTGGGGGGGGGGGGGGGGCATTCAGCATATACCTGATAACATTATGTGGTCCTGGGGGGGACATTCAGCATATACCTGATAACATTATGTGGTCCTGGGGGGGGGGACATTCAGCATATACCTGATAACATTATGTGGTCCTGGGGGGGGACATTCAGCATATACCTGATAACATTATGTGGTCCTGGGGGGGGACATTCAGCATATACCTGATAACATTATGTGGTCCTGGGGGGGGACATTCAGCATATACCTGATAACATTATGTGGTCCTGGGGGGGACATTCAGCATATACCTGATAACATTATGTGGTCCTGGGGGGGGACATTCAGCATATACCTGATAACATTATGTGGTCCTGGGGGGACATTCAGCATATACCTGATAACATTATGTGTTCTTGGGGGGGGGGGACATTCAGCATATACCTGATAACATTATGTGGTCCTGGGGGGACATTCAGCATATACCTGATAACATTATGTGGTCCTGGGGGTACATTCAGCATATACCTGATAACATTATGTGGTCCTGGGGGGGGACATTCAGCATATACCTGATAACATTATGTGGTCCTGGGGGGACATTCAGCATATACCTGATAACTTTATGTGTTCTTGGGGGGGGGGGGGACATTCAGCATATACCTGATAACATTATGTGGTCCTGGGGGGACATTCAGCATATACCTGATAACATTATGTGGTCCTGGGGGGACATTCAGCATATACCTGATAACATTATGTGGTCCTGGGGGAAGGGACATTCAGCCTATACCTGATAACATTATGTGGTCCTGGGGGGGGGGCATTCAGCATATACCTGATAACATTATGTGGTCCTGGGGGGGGGGACATTCAGCATAAACCTGATAACATTATGTGGTCCTGGGGGGACATTCAGCATATACCTGATAACATTTTGTGGTCCTGAGGGGGGGGGGGGGGACATTCAGCATATACCTGATAACATTATGTGGTCCTGGGGGGGACATTCAGCATATACCTGATAACATTATGTGGTCCTGGGGGGGGGACATTCAGCATATACCTGATAACATTATGTGGTCCTGGGGGGGGGGGGGACATTCAGCATATACCTGATGACATTATGTGGTCCTGGGGGGGGGGGGGGGGGCATTCAGCATATACCTGATAACATTATGTGGTCCTGGGGGGGACATTCAGCATATACCTGATAACATTATGTGGTCCTGGGGGGGGGACATTCAGCATATACCTGATAACATTATGTGGTCCTGGTGGGGACATTCAGCATATACCTGATAACATTATGTGGTCCTGGGGGGGGGACATTCAGCATATACCTGATAACATTATGTGGTCCTGGTGGGGACATTCAGCATATACCTGATAACATTATGTGGTCCTGGGGGGGGGACATTCAGCATATACCTGATAACATTATGTGGTCCTGGGGGGGACATTCAGCATATACCTGATAACATTATGTGGTCCTGCGGGGGACATTCAGCATATACCTGATAACATTATGTGGTCCTGGGGGGGGGACATTCAGCATATACCTGATAACATTATGTGGTCCTGGGGGGACATTCAGCATATACCTGATAACATTATGTGGTCCTGGGGGGGGGGCATTATAGCCCACTATACCAAGCAGAGCAGGCATAATCAAAATGACACTGAATCAAGGTTGAGACAAGCAGTTTCTTAACTTTGATGTTAAAATATCTAGTGTTACGATATACAAATTTCAATTTGTTCGCCATTTTGAGAAATAATTTTTAGCAGCAATCAGGTCTCCAGAAAGGGATTGATCTAAGGACACACCAAGATAAGTTACACTTGTTTTAGATTCCATCTCCTTACCTTCACAGTTTACCGTTATCTTGTCAGCCCTAAGCAATCTACGTTTTGTTCCAAACAAAATCGATTACGTTTTTCCCAAATGTAGCGACAATTTTTTTGTCAGTCAACCAATCTGTAACAAAATGCAATTCCTTTCTCATGGTCTCCTCTATGTAAACTGTATCCTTCTCTGATACCAGTATGGCTGAGTCAACAGTATGAAGCAGGAGTTTGCACTTCACTGTATCTGGCATATCATTAACATATATAAGAAATAAGAGAGGCCCTAAAATTGATACTTGCTTATAATGATTATGTGTTGACTTCTTATATGGACCACCTGGGGAGAACCCTGACAATGAGTAACAATACACAGGGTACCAGTACAGCTGTATACACGGGGTACCAGTATAGCTGTATACACAGGGTACCAGTATAGCTGTATACACGGGGTACCAGTATAGCTGTATTCACGGGGTACCAGTATAGCTGTATACACGGGGTACCAGTATAGCTGTATACACGGGTTACCAATATAGCTGTATACACAGCGTAGCAGTACTGAGTCAATGTGGCTTTATGACGATCCGCTGACTGTTTATAATATGGAATAGAGGTCGACCGATTATGATTTTTCAACGCCGATATCGATACCGATTATTGGTCTTCCAATTATCGGTATCGGCGTTGAAAAATCATAATCGGTCGACCTCTATTCCATATTATAAACATATATATATATATATTTGTTATAATGACAATTACAACAATACTGAATGAACACTTATTTTAACTTAATATAATACATTTAAAAAAATCTATTTAGTCTCAAATAAATAATGAAACATGTTCAATTTGGTTTAAATAATGCAAAAACACAGTGTTGGAGAAAAAAGTTAAAGTGCAATATGTGCCATGTAAAAAAGCTAACGTTTAAGTTCCTTGCTCAGAACATGAGAACATATGAAAGCTGGTGGTTCCTTTTAACATGAGTCTTCAATATTCCCAGTTGAGAAGTTTTAGGTTGTAGTTATTATAGGAATAATATAACTATTTCTCTCTATACCATTTGTATTTCATATACCTTTGACTATTGGATGTTCTTATAGGCACTATAGTATTGCCAGCCTAATCTCGGGAGTTGATAGGCTAGAAGTCATAAACAGCGCTGTGCTTGAAGCATTGCGAATAGATGCTGGCAAACGCAGGAAAGTGCTGTTTGAATGAATGCTTATGAGCCTACCACCGCTCAGTCAGACTGCTCTATCAAATATCATATTATGGACTTAATTATAATATGATAAACACAGAAATACGAGCCTTTGGTCATTAATATGGTCAAATCCAGAAACGATCATTTAGAAAACAAAACGTTTATTCTTTCAGTGAAATACAGAACCGTTCCGTATTTTATCGAACGGTGGCATCCATAAGTCTAAATATTGCTGTTACATTGCACAACCTTCAATGTCATGTCATAATTATGTAAAATTCTGGCAAATTAATTACAACCTTTGTTAGGAAGAAATGGTCTTCACACAGTTTGCAACGAGCCAGGCGACCCAAACTGTTGCATATACCCTGACTCTGCTTGCACAGAACGCAAGAGAAGTGACACAATTTCCCTAGTTAATATTGCCTGCTAACATGAATTTCTTTAAAATATGCAGGTTTAAAAAAATATACTTGTGTATTGATTTTAAGAAAGGCATTGATGTTTACGGTTAGGTACACATTGGTGCAACGACAGTGCTTTTTTCGCAAATGCGCTTGTTAAATCATCACCCGTTTGGTGAAGTAGGCTGTGATTCAATGATAAATTAACAGGCACCGCATCGATTATATGCAATGCAGGACAAGCTAGATAAACTAGTAATATCATCAACCATGTGTAGTTAACTAGTGATTATGTTAAGATTGATTGTTTTTTATAAGATAAGTTTAATGCTAGCTAGCACCTTACCTTGCACCTTACCTTGGCTCCTTGCTGCACTCGTGTAACAGGTGGTCAGCCTGCCACGCAGTCTCCTCATGGAGTGCAATGTAATCGGCCTTAATCGGCATCCAAAAATGCCGATTACCGATTGTTATGAAACCTTGAAATCGGCCCTAATTATTCGGCCATGCCGATTAATTGGTCAACCTCTAATATGGACCACCTAGTACTACTAGTAGGAATTTTTGTTTTTTCTGAATATGTGATGTTTTGTTCCTCTACATTTGTAATTCCATTCAACACTACAGTGAAAGTCAATGTTTGTATATCTGTTTTTTCGTATAGGAAAGTTATTAAAAAAGATATATAAAAAAAAAATGTCTGAGTCAACAAAAGCATTTTGAAATGGCATTGTGACTCAGGCATTTCTAAAGTCTGTATAGGTAACCTCTGCTCCTCCTCTCCTTCCTTCCAGAATCCCTGCAGCTCTCTGTCTCTGAAGAGGAGGTTCCCCCTGAGCAGCAGGAGTGGAGTCACAGTCTGGGGCAGGAGGACCCAGAGACCACACAGATTAAAGAGGAACAGGAGGAAGTCAGGACCAGTCAGGAGGAAGAGCAGCTTCAAGGGCTCTTTGATACCAAAGACTCCATATTCACTTCTTCCTGTGTGAAAAGTGAATGTGATCAGAAAGACCCACATCAAGAAGCCATACTAGCTGAACACCCAACTCTCAGTCCACTGAAAACGTCTAAACTACAGTCGTTTCGTTTGTTGTTAAATGAATGTTTAACGGCATCTGCTGCTGTGGAGATTCTTGGTGCGGTTGAGGAAACTGTAGCAGAGTACCAGGAAGAGAATGATCTGCTACGGAGACTGCTGGAGATCACACCGGAGATAAAACTATGTAGAATAGGTTTGTATGTATATCTATTGATAGTTAGCTATAGTTCTAGTAAATTAATAAACTGTTTATGCTTTTTTATCACCATTTTAAAAAATGTAAGCATTTTCATTTATTTTTTACTTTTACCTTGAATGGATGATAATAGCCCCGACATGCCAATGCTTTCCCTTGCTTGGACAACCTAGTGTTTAATGGAAAGAGATTTCTAGGTTAAGGGGGGACTTAGACAGCAGCTTCACATTTTTCCAATTACAACAACCTATATGTCCCCTGCCAGTCACGAATGATGAGTAAAATTCTATTTTAACTTTCCCGGAAAGTTGGTCTTTATTTTGCACTTCTGACTCCGGTGCTACATTTGAGTTTTTCAACATCCATTTTGATTTCGCTGAGGATGATGATTTGGTCAAGTGTTAAATGTTTTATCTAGAAACACTTGATCCTTGATTGTGATACAGTTTTGTAAACCTTGAACACTCAACTTAATTATCATTCAAAATAACTTTACAAATACAACAGACACACTTGCTGTTTTAAAACAGATTTCCACAGAGTTTCTTTTTTTTGTGTTCCCTCCCGAGTTTCCATTAGCGCAGGAAGTGTCGTAATTCAGGGTATCGTGCAACTCAAAACACCTCTATGGTAATGTATTAAAACAATACACAGTTTGTTTCTGTGTATATACCCTGTATATACCCTGTATCTTTTATATTCGTACAATTATTTTGCGGTGCACAGGAGGATGGTGGCAACTTAATTGGGGAGGATGGGCTCGTGGTAATGGCTGAAGCGGAATTAGTGGAATATCAAATAAATCATGGTTTCCATGTGTTTGATGCCATTTCATTTTCTCAGTTCCGGACATTGTTATGAGCCATCCTCCCCCTCTGCGGCCACCTGTGCTACGGTGATATGAAAGTAAAGTTTCTAAGGTTTTGAAAATAGTTGTTGTTAAAACAGCCAGTTTCAGTCAGCTGATTCTAGTTATTCCTTCTGGAAAGTTCTAGTCAAGCAGCTTTCATGCTGACTAGACCGGGCACGCACGTGCGTCCAAGGGCACCATCGTGCGCATGTTGATTTTTGCCACACCAGACGCGATCAGGACATACAAGTTGAAATATCAAAATGAACTCTGAACCAACTGTATTAATTTGGGAACAGGTGGAAACACATGAAACGTTCATGCATATTTAGCTAGCTAGCTAGCTAGCTAGCTAGCTAACTTGCTTTTTCAAGCTAATTTGTCCTGGGATATAAACATTGGGTTGTTATTTTACCTGAAATGCACAAGGTCCTTTTTTTTCTGGATCTTTGTAGAATTTTGACCCATTTTAAGTCACACAAAATCGTGTGTTCTCTACTCCGACAATTAATCCACAGATAAAAGGGGAAACTGAGTTAGTTTCTAGTAATCTCTCCTCCTTCAGTCTTCTTCGTCTGTGGATTTATGGCGGTTGGCAACCAACTTTAAGGTGTGTTACCATCACCAACTGGACTGGAATGTGGACCTCAGTTCATCTTTCAATCTCCGACGTGGGTATATGCTCTTAAAAACCAATGAGGAGATGGGAGAGGCGGGACTTGCAGCGCATCAAGTGTCACAAATAGAACCAAGTTATATTGTAGCGCCTGGCTACGCAAATGCGCGAAAGCAGTTTGGATGAAATAATTGAATAACATGTATGTGTATATTTATTTTGCAACGCTCGCGGACACAACGTGGGCAGTGTGGTCATCATGTTAGTCTCCCATAAGAGGACCACCAATTTCCTTTCATTCTTATTGGTTAAGGTTACACCAGTCAGTATTATGTAAGCCTATCAGCAGTCAATATTCCCGGGATGTTCAGTGTAGGGCCCCAGCAAGAACAAAGACCAAAAACAGTACAGTATGAAGATAGGCAGAAACTGTTTCTCCAATATAAATCCCCGATCACACTTGTAGGTGACGTTGGCTAGCTAAGCTCATGCGTAGACCCAATGACGTGTTTGTAACGGTCATCTCGTGCCGAACTGTGCATGTGTAGGCTGTCAAATCAAAAGGCACTCCTTCGATATAAAGTTGTTTTTGACGAAAATGAAAACGTGTCAGTTTGTCACTTTCACGAGGTTGGAGTAATAACATGTTCAACTATTTAAGACATTGGCTCGAATCTAGGTTGTGCCTTTAGATTTCAAGAAAATGAACAACTAAGGAAGAATTGTTCACTTCTCTCATTCACTTCTCAAACCCCTGCTTGGTCTGTTTCGCAAGTGTTCCCAGAAGTCTTGTGATGTTGTGCCTCTGGGTTTATAAACTCTGCGAGCATATCACAGACAGAAAGAGAAACCCAGACTAGTCGTTGGGCCTGTCCGGGGGTATCATCGGACGGGGCCACAGTGTCCCCCGACCCACCCCTGTCTCATTCTCCAGTATCTATGCTAAAATAGTCTTATGTGCCTAGGGGGCTAGGGTCAGTCTGTTATATCTGGTGTAATTCTCCTGTTTTATCTGGTATCCTGTGTGAATTGAAGTATGCTCCCTCTAATTCTCTCTCCCTCTCCCTCCCGGAGGACCTGAGCCCTAGGGTCATGCCTCAGGACTACCTGGCCTGATGACTCCTGGATGTCCCAGTCCACCTGGTCGTGCTGCTGCTCCAGTTTCAATTGTTCTGCCTGCGGCTATGGAACCCTGACCTGTTCACCGGATGTGCTACCTTGTCCCAGACGTGCTGTTTTCGACTCTCTCACTCTCTCTACCGCATCTGCTGTCTCAACCTCTGAATGCTCGGCTATGAAAAGCCAACTGACATTTACTCCTGAGGTGCTGACCTGTTGCACCCTCTATAACCACAGATTATTATTTGACCCTGCTGGTTATCTATGAACATTTGAACATCTTGAAGAACAATCTGGCCTTAAATGGCCATGTAATCTTATAATCTCCACCCGGCACAGCCAGAAGAGGACTCGCCACCCCTCAGAGCCTGGTTCCTCTCTAGATTTCTTCCTAGGTTCCTGCCTTTCTAGGGAGTTTTTCCTAGCCACCGTGCTTCTACATCTATCGACATGCTGTTTGGGGTTTTAAACTGGGTTTCTGTATAGCACTTTGTGACATCTGCTGATGTAAAAAGGGCTTTAAAAAATATATTTGATTGATTGATTGACTTCACAGAGGAGACGTTTCCTAACGGAAATATGAAAATACATTCTACAACGCACCAATAGGATCTCGCTAGCTCGTGCTTGGCTCTGCCCCCCCTCCTTGCTTGTTCTGACCCTATGCTTCATTTGCTCCTACTAGTGACGGGTAAACAAAACTTCCTTAAGGTTTTCCAGCCAATTGTGCCAAAAATAGGTAAATTATTCGCGGCTTTGATCAACAGTGTACAGTAGTGGCACCTGCTGGGGATTTTTTTTTAGAGCAGCCAAATTATTATTATAATTTTTTTTGTTACCCCTTTTTCTCCCCAATTTCGTGGTATCCAATTGGTAGTTACAGTCTTGTCCCATCGCTGCAACTCCCGTACGGACTCGGGAGAGGCGAAGGTCGAGAGCTGTGCATCCTCCGAAACACAACCCAACTGCTTTTTTGACACAATGCACATCCAACCCGGAAGCCAGCCGCACCAATGTGTCGGAGGAATCACCGTACACTTGCCGACCGTGTCAGCGTGCATTGCGGCCGGCCCGCCACAGGAGTCGCTAGTACGCGATGGGACAAGAACATCCCTGCCGGCCAAACCCTCCCCTAACCGGTACGACGCTGGGCCAATTGTGCACCGCCCCATGGATTTCACGGTCACGGTCTGCTGCGACAGAGCCTGGACTTGAACCAGGATCTCTAGTGACACTCTCTAGTGACACAGCTAGCACTGCCTTAGACCACTGTGCCATTCGGGAGGCCCGAGCAGCCAAATTATTATCTATGACGTCCCCGTAAGGCGTTCGCTGTGTAGCCTTTTTTTCTTCTACCAAACCAATCAGGTGGTTGTTCGACGAAAAGAAGCTTCAGTTGTCATTGATCACGTGCTTCTGATAGTGTGCTCATGCTTGTATTGCTTTGCTTCAAAGTACACTGCTTATGCCTCAATCACACCTACAGCGTCGTGGCGCAAAAATGGTAAGCAGCATCGTCTGGATATGTTCGCAACAACAGTTTAACATTCACCTTCTGCTACCATTTCTGTCAGGCCATCTACGCATACTATTTGATGGATACGTTCGATAGATTCAACGTATTCCACCACACAGAACGCACTGCAACTGCCTCTTCAACGCGTTCCATTGGAAATGAATGTACTTCTGGTGTTCCAAAACGCAATGAAGCTGTCGGTGTGATCGAGGCGTTTGACTCCGGGCATCAAACGGAACATCACTAGCTCCCACCATAAACGACACAGGTGAACTATCATAGGGGATAGTTAGTTAGGTAGAAATATCTTTGAGCAGAGCAGATTTGAGAAATGTGCTTTCTGGAAAGGGTGGGATACCTAGTCCGTTGTACAACTAAATGCATTCAATTGAAATGTGTTTTCCCCTTTTTATTTCTCTCCTGACGGCCACTACATTTTCCCTCAACCTGCTACTTGTCCTTCGGATGTCACATATCTTTGCTGTTCTGTTTTTTTTAAGCGTTCAGCTCCAACTTCAGTTCCAAGAGATCTTTGTCTTGTGGGTTTGGAGCCAAGTAGAATCTGTAAATAATTATATTGTGTTGAGCTCGTTGTGGCCCTGCTACACTACAGTCATCGGGCGTCCCCGCGTTTGCCGTGTAGACATCAGCCATTGAGGGAATGCTTCCTTTGAAATCAATGGGATTACGCTGAGCCGTGGTGCATAGGTCAAAGGCCCTCATGACTTCGGTCGAAAGCGGGGAGGGAGGAGATCCCTTATCAAATGGAACAGTAAGTTGTGCTGCTTGGTCATGTTGTCAACAAGGCAGCATGATGCATCGTCCAGAAACATACAACATCTCTTTATCATCAAATAAATGTTTGAATTTTCTTAGTATTTTCCATTTTTTAAGAAAGATAAAGCGTTTTTAATCAAAACCAATCACTTTTGCATGGGAGAACACAGAATCCTACTAATTACTACACGTGTTTAATTACGTCACTTTTGTTTTGAGCCAACTTAGCCATGGAATTTGAACAGGGAACCTGGCTCACCCCAGGGAGGAAGCCCGGTTCCAAATCGAATGCGATCAACTTTCTGCCGAAGAAAAACACGCCTACACTGGCGCCCAGGCAGGATCAATGAAAGCTGATGAAAGCTAATGAAAGCTGATGAACGCTAATGAAAGCTAATGAAAACTAATGAAAGCTAATGAAAGCTAATGAAAGCTAATGAAAGCTAATGAAAGCTAATGAAAGCTGATGAAAGCTAATGAAAGCTAATGAAAGCTAATGAAAGCTGATGAAAGCTAATGAAAGCTAATAAAAGCTGATGAAAGCTAATGAAAGCTGATGAAAGCTAATGAAAGCTAATAAAAGCTGATGAAAGCTAATGAAAGCTGAGGAAAGCTAATGAAAGCTGATGTTGCGTCACACCCAATGGCAGCGTCCAAGCTGAAGAATCGATGAGGTTCAATTTTGGAAAGCTGACAGGCACCTTCATTCTATCTTGTGAATTGAAATAATGAGAAATAAAGTTAATTTAGGTTGCATTATGGTCTCCACTAGACACCACTGGCTATTTTACTAAACTTGATGAAGTCAAGAAGATACTAGCTAGTAGAAACTCTAGGTTACATTGACAATGTTCACAATGTAAACAAAATAAACGTGTAATTAGAGGATTATTTAGTACATTTATAACAGTATAATATATAATATAATACATTTATCATCAGCTAGATTAAGCTGATCTTTTTCTTGAGCAGATGGGAGCCATAAGAAGCCCAAACAGATATAATATTTGGCTTAAAACATAATCATTTCAGACTTTGCTTACATTTGTATATGATCACCTGTCTTTCTGTTGTGCGTTGGAAATGCTTGGGAACAGATTTGAATCACTAAGAGCTGATTTCCTGGTGTTTTTACAGTCTTCAATGTCCAACAAAGAATTTATACTAAAAACTTTGGGGGAGGGAGCCCAAATAAAACCACCCGCGGGCCAAATTTGACACCGTGGGCTGCCAGTTCGTGAACCCTGATTTAGTACAACCACTAGCAACAATATAAGAGTACTTGCTAAAAACTTCTCTATTCTAATTTCCTCTACTGATTATGGTACAGTAGAGGAAATTAGAAAATATACGTTTTTCCCCCTCTGCTCCTTTCTCAAAACAACACTCTCTGTGTCGCTGGTAGAACGCGATGTTGCTGGCATAGCAACGCACCGCTTATAGTGGATCTAAAGCGTTAGCGTTAGCATTAGCATTAAAAATGAATGGGCAGTTAGCAAGCTGGTTAGCGATGTTAGCCGTTTCCTTCAATTAAACCCCCCCTTAACCTGGACATCTCTTCCCATTGAACCCTCCTTAACCTGAACATCTCTTCCCATTAAACACCCCTTAACCTGGACATCTCTTCCCATTGAACCCCCCTTAACCTGGACATCTCTTCCCATTAAACCCTCCTTAACCTGGACATATCTTCCCATTGAACCCTCCTTAACCTGGACATCTCTTCCCATTAAACTCTCCTTAACCTGAACATCTCTTCCCATTGAACCCTCCTTAACCTGGACATCTCTTCCCATTGAACCCCCCTTAACCTGGACATCTATTCCCATTAAACCCTCCTTAACCTGGACATCTCTTCCCATTAAACCCTCCTTAACCTGGACATCTCTTCCCAGTAAACCCTCCTTAACCTGGACATCTCTTCCCATTAAACCCTTCTTAACCTGGACGTCTCTTCCCATTAAACCCTCCTTAACCTGGACATCTCTTCCCATTGAACCCTCCTTAACCTGGACATCCGCCTCATCCCTGTTCTGATCAGACATGAAATTGAATGTCATAGAGATCTATAATTCGTGAGTGATTCCAAATTCTGTTATAAATAACGTCTGCTATTCCTCTCCTTCCCTCCAGACTCCCTGCAGCTCTCTGTCTCTGAAGAGGAGGTTTCCCCTGAGCAGCAGCACTGTGAGCAGGAGTGGAGCCCCAGTCTGGGGCAGGAGGACCCAGAGCCCATACAGATTAAAGAGGAACAGGAGGAAGTCAGGACCAGTCAGGAGGAAGAGCAGCTTCAAGGTCTGGAGGCTGATATCATAGAGTTCAATTTCACTCCTTCCTGTGTGAAAATTGAATGTGATCAGGAGGACCCAGTTCAGTCCCTGACTCTTCCCCAAACCCAGACTGTGGAGAACAGAGAGAGTGACTCTAAACCAGTGGATCTCAAACCTTTTGTCAATGTGACCCACTTAAATGGTCTTGACCTACCAGATAATGACAGCAATACCTCAAGCCACAGTACAGCTGTAAGCAGTGACACAGTAGGACTTGATAGCAGGCCACCATTGGATCCAAGCCCACCATTGGAGAAACATAGGTCCAAATCAAGCACCACAGCTAGAAGAACTCACCAATGCCGTGATTGTGGTGAAACGTTTGCTCTGAAAGCTGACCTGCAGAGACATGTGACTCTCCCCAAGAAGAGACCCAGTGAATGTAGATTCTGCGAAAAACGTTACAACTCCACCTGTAAACTAAAGGCCCATGTCCGACGCTGTCACAGTGGGAAACCCTGCACCTGCCCTGTTTGTGGAAAGACCTTCAAATACAAAGGCTATCTTTCCAAGCACTTAAGGATTCACACAGGAGAGAAACCATTCAGCTGTGGTGACTGTGGGAAAAGCTTCACTCAGAAGGGGAACCTAACAGAACATGTACTGACTCACACAGGAGAGAAACCATTTAGCTGTGGTGACTGTGGGAAAAGCTTCAGTCTCAAGAAGACACTAACGGATCATATACGGACTCACACAGGAGAGAAACCATTTAGCTGTGGTGACTGTGGGAAAAGCTTCAATAAGAAGGGACACCTTTCCGTGCATCAACTGACTCACACAGGTGAGAAACCTTTTAGCTGTGGTGACTGTGGGAAAAGCTTCAGTCAGAAGGGGAACCTAAGCATTCATAAACTGACTCACACGGGAGAGAAACCTTTTAGCTGTGGAGAATGCGGGAAAAGCTTTGGGCTCAAGCGGCACCTAACCATGCATAGACTGACTCACACAGGAGAGAAACCATTTAGCTGTGGAGACTGCGGGAAAAGCTTTAATCGCAAGGAGGTCTTAACCATGCATATACGGACTCACACAGGTGAGAAACCATTTATCTGTGGTGACTGTGGGAAAAGCTTCAGGCATAAAGGGTCCCTTAAGATACATATATTGTCTCACACAGGAGAGAAACCATTTAGCTGTGGAGACTGTGGGAAAAGCTTCAATCAAAGGGGTAACCTAAACATGCATATACGGACTCACACCAGAGATAATTCATTTTGCTGTGGAGACTGTGGGAAAAGCTTCAATCAGAGGGGGAACTTAACCACGCATATACAAACTCACACCAGAGATAATTCATTTCAATGTGGAGACTGTGGGGAAAGCTTCAATGAGAAGGGGCATCTAACTGAACATATACGGACTCACACAGGAGAGAAACCATACAGGTGTGGTGACTGTGAGAAAAGCTTCATTCAGAAGGCGGACCTAAGGAGGCATATACTGACTCACACTGGAGAGAAACCACATGGCTGCTCCGTCTGTGGTAAAAGATTCACTCAGAAGTCTCATCTGCTGAGGCATGTGGATAAAATCCACAAAGGAAGAAAACAGGACAGAAACTGAAAGAGGAAAGAACATTAGGACAAAGAGATTGTCTGTCAGGTAAGTGAATAAAAAAGCAGGATGTGGACAAATCTCTCAGGAAGCAACAGTGATATGGCCCTCATCAAATATGCAGACGACATGGTTCTGGTTGCTTGCCTGGAGGTCAAGTCCATCTCCAGCTACTCCCAGTTCATTGACTGCCTCTTGACGTGGTTTGACAATATCTTAGGAGCTCAGTCTGGGTCTCAACTTACTATTAAGACTCAGAATAGTAGAATACACCAGGTCCAATTTAGACATTTGGTTGTGCATCAGCAGTTTGTTTGTCACTGATAATCACTCGATTAGCGATGTCAGCTAACAATTTTTATATTGGAAGTTAGTCTAGCCAGCTATCTAAACTTAGTAGTAATCACTGCTGAATACAGACCGGGCAGGGAATGTGCCCAGGGGCCCATATTAACTTGGAATAAGTCATTACGGTAGGGGGGCGGCAGGTAGCCTAGTGGTTAGAACATTGGGCCAGTAACCGAAAGGTTGCTAGATCGAATCCCTGAGCTGACAAGGTAAAAATCTGTCGTTCTTCCCCTGTTCAAGGCAGTTAACCCACTAGGCCATAATTGTAAATAAGAATTTGTTCTTAACCGACTAACCTTAAATAAGGTTAAATAAAAAATTACAAAATGTGTAGAATTGCAGAAAAGGAATTTTAAAACATACATTTCTCTTCACCATCAGGGGGGTACTCAAATGTTTTACCACGAGGTGGGGGGCACCCCAACCAAATCTCTCAGGGCCCCAAAAGGCAGGAGCCGGCCTTGGATTTACTTTTGTAAAACACATTTATTTGGTTTGAATGAAACACTACAGATTAAGATTCCTTTATTGTCCAATTGTACAGTTCCAAATTCAACTCCCGCTTCCATGTCAACCCCTCCTAAAGAGACGCATTCAGAAAGTATTCAGACCCCTTAACTTTTTACTTATCAATCTACACACGATACCACATAATGACAAAGCAAAAAAAAATTATATAAATATTTTTACTTAAATATTATAATTATTTTTGCAAATTCATTAAAAATAAAAAACAGATACCTTATTTACATAAGTATTCAGACCCTTTGCTATGAGACTCGAAATTGAGCTCAGGTGCATCCTGTTTCCATTGATCATCCTTGAGATGTTTCTACAATTTGATTGGAGTCCACCTGTGGTAAATTCAATTGATTGGACATGATTTGGAAAGGCACACACCTGTCTATATAAGGTCCCACAGTTGACAGTGCATGTCAGAGCAAAAACCAAGCCATGAGGTCGAAGGAATTGTCCGTAGAGCTCCGAGACAGGATTGTGTCGAGGCACAGATCTGGGGAAGGGTACCAAAAACAATCTGCAGCATTGAAGGTCCCCAAGAACACAGTGGCCTCCATCATTCTTAAATGGAAGAAGTTTGGAACGACCAAGACTCTTCCTAGAGCTGGCCCCCTGGCCAGACTGAGAAATTGGGGGAGAAGGGCCTTGGTCAGGGCCTAGGTGACCAAGAACCCGATGGTCACTCTGACAGAGCTCCAGAGTTCCTCTGTGGAGATGGGAGAACCTTCCAGAAGGACAACCATCTCTGCAGCACTCTACCAATCAGGCCTTTATGGTAAAGTGGCCAGACGGAAGCCACTCCTCAGTAAAAGGCACATGACAGCCCGCTTGGAGTTTGCCAAAAGGCACGTAAATGACTCTCAGACCATGAGAAACAAGATTATCTGGTCTGATGAAACCAAGATTGAACTCTTTGGCCTGAATGTCAAGCTTCACGTCTGGAGGAAACCTGGCACCATCGCTACGGTGAGCATGGTGGTGGCAGCATCATGCTGTGGGGATGTTTTTCAGAGGCAGGGACTGGGATCAAGGATCAAGGGAAAGATGAACGGAGCAAAATACAGAGAGATCCTTGATGAAAACCTAATCCAGAACGCTCACAATCTCAGACTGGGGCGAAGGTTCACCTTCCAACAGGACAACGACCCTAAGCACACAGCCAAGATAACGCAGGAGTGGCTTCGGGGCAAGTCTCTGAATGTCCTTGAGTGGCCCAGCCAGAGTCCGGACTTGAACCCGATCTAACATCTCTGGAGAGACCTGAAAAAAGCTGTGCAGCGACGGTCCCCATCCAACCTGACAGAGCTTGAGAGGATCTGCAGAGAAGATTGGGAGAAACTTCCCAATTACATGTGTGCCAAGCTTGTAGCTATATATCCAAGAAAACTCAAGGCTGTAATCGCTATCAAAGGTGCTTCAACAAAGTACTGAGTAAAGGGTCTGAATACTTATGTAAATGTGATATTTTCATTTATTTGTTAACAATTTGATAAAATGTCTAAAAACCTGTTTTTGCTTTTTTATTATGGGGTATTGTGATGTTATTATGGGGTATTGTGATGTTATTATGGGGTATTGTGATGTTATTATGGGGTATTGTGATGTCATTATGGGGTATTGTGATGTCATTATGGGGTATTGTGATGTTATTATGGGGTATTGTGATGTTATTATGGGGTATTGTGATGTTATTATGGGGTATTGTGTGTAGATTGATGAGGGTGAAAAAAGGATTTAAATCATTTTAGAATAAGGCTGTAAAGTAACAATGTGGAAAAGAAAAGGGGTCTGAATACTTTCAGAATGCATTGTATATAGAGGTTGGAGCAGGGGTCTGAATACTTTCAGAATGCATTGTATATAGAGGTTGGAGCAGGGGTCTGAATACTTTCAGAATGCATTGTATATAGAGGTTGGAGCAGGGGGCTGAATACTTTCAGAATGTATTGTATATAGAGGTTGGAGCAGGGGGCTGAATACTTTCAGAATGCAATGTATATAGAGGTTGGAGCAGGGGTCTGAATACTTTCAGAATGCATTGTATATAGAGGTTGGAGCAGGGGTCTGAATACTTTCAGAATGCATTGTATATAGAGGTTGGAGCAGGAGGCTGAATACTTTCAGAATGCATTGTATATAGAGGTTGGAGCAGGGGGCTGCCATACTACGGCTCCTGTGAAGCAGTTGTTGTGGGGGGTTAAGGGCAGGACAGCAGGTATGGCATCTAGGATTTGATACCAGCAACCACTCACTTCTTGGGATTGGAACCCTCCGCTTGCCTCTTAAACCCTAGGCTACCTTCCGCCTGTTGATTGACAGTATTGTAGGAAATAAGGCACCGGACCACAGCCATATATACAGAACAAAAATATAAATGCAGTGTCGTTTCATGCACTGAAATATAATAGCCCAGAAATGTTACATATGCACAAAAAGCTTATTTCTCTCAAATGTTGTGCACAAATTTGTTTACATCCCTGTTAGGGAGCATTTCTACTTTGTCAATATAATCCATCCACCTGACAGGTGTGGCATATCAAGAAGCTGATTAAACAGCACAATCATTACACAGGTGCACCTTGTGCTGGGGACAAAAAGGCCACTTTAAAATATGCAGTTTTGTCACACAAAAACAATGCCACAGATGTCTCAAGTTTTGAGGGAATGTGCAATTGGCATGCTGACTGCAGTAATGTCCATCAGAGCTGTTGCCAAATAATTAAATGTTAAGCTGCTTCCAACGTTGTTTTAGAGATTTTGGCAGTGAGTGCAACCGGCCTCACAACCGCAGACCACGTATAACCACGCCAGCCCCGGACCTCCACATCCGGCTTCTTCACCTGCGGGATCGTCTGCGGGGGGTTGCTGATGATTTGCCCTTTAAACGGCAGCATATTTTCAAGATATCAAAGTGTCCACTACAAAAAGGAAAACAATAGGCATATAACAAATGCAGAATATGGCATTCATTTTTCACATGTAAATAGCACTTTTCAGTAGTGTTCAAAGCATGCCATTCCATGAGAGCAGCATTTATTTTTCAACTCGAATCAGTCAGCCCAATCAGTCCTCCATGACAACAAAATCATAAACAACAGAGTAGTGCTGGCTAATAAGTCCTTGGTTTTGGGGTCATGCTCAGGTAAAACAATGGTTAATCTATACTTCCATATTTCCAAGTCCTATTCTTGAAGATCAAGGGGTATAACATTTATTGGAATGACTGAATTCTGATAGACTTTGGTTATTAATGTATAGATATAATTTAATCATATTATTATTTGTAGTAGAAAGCGATGGGTTAGAGGAAGCCTACATAACCAACCCATAAAGTAACATTGAACATCCATATATGGTCAGCTATGTAAACTTTAACATTGATTGATCTTGCAATAAATGTTATTCAATTGGTAACATATACATTTTTTTTATTCTTCTAATGCCTCTTAAGGGGGAAGTAATCTAAAAGTAACTAAATGTAATCAGATTACGTTACTGAGTTTGGGTAATCCAAAAATTACACTACTGATTACAATTTTGGACAGGTAACTAGTAACTGTAATGGATTACATTTAGAAAGTAACCTACCCAACCCTGAGCATACAGTATGGATAATATCCACAAAGAGAGAAAAACAGACAATAGAAATAACGTCTTCAAGGCAGAATGTGGACAACACTCTTAGGAAAGGAAAGCAACACCAGACCATTCATACTGTGGCTCTCAGATAAATAGATATACTGTACCATGGACTAAATGTTGTAAAACAATGTATGGAATAATGATAAACTGTTGACTCCTGCGGAAGAATTGATTCTCCCAGATCATCCTATACTGATGATAACCACTGTTTGTCTACATGTAGTCGTCGTTTTCCTTGACTAGTGGTCTGTAGGCTGCCTTTCACAGTAAACTCCCATCCAGCTGGCGGCCCTGTTGTGTTTCTGGGTTCATCACCAACTAGACCAAAGAACGTCCTAAGATTCCTTGACTTGAACACGGAAGTAGGATTGGTGACGAGTTTTTATTTTGTTCCTCGTGTGGAGTAAAGAAAATACACACTGACTAAACAAAATAGGCTACCCAGCTCTAATTTGACATAAAATGTCTAAACTACAGTTGTTTCATGTGTTTTTAAATGAGCGTTTAACGGCGGCTGCTGTGGAGATTTTCGGTGCAGTTGAGAAAACGGTAGTAGAATACCAGGAGGAGAATGATCGGCTACGGAGACTGCTGCGGAGGACACCGGAGATACAACTATGTAGAACAGGTTCGTATGTAGATACTGATAGCTAGCTATAGCTCCACTTTATTGATAAACTGTTAACTAATCACCACTTCATACATGTTGAAGAAGTTGGTTTTAAACTTACCGTGCATGGATAAAAACAGGAAGTGATTTGAATTTATAATTCAAAAATGGATCAAATTTGGAAATAAATAGCTTCTCTTCAATTACTGAGAAGTAATTGAAAATGGATTCTAGTTTTTAACTATTGAATTGGCATTATAGTTAGCCTAGTCTTGAATTTACTGGCTTAAAAATTCAAATTGACCCCAACCCTGATGTCTAAAGCCTGTATAGAGTCCCACAGTGGAGGTGTAATAATACCCATAAAACCTAGCGCTCAAACAGGGAAATGGTTTCAATCATTTATCCACCATTCATTTTTCCCATAGGAGATTTTAGAAACACTTAAAATAAGGCTTGCGTTTAATGTAGGCTTACCCCGGTTTGACGTTTTGATAACCATGTAAATCTCAGACAAGGTGACTTTTATCAATATATTCGTCAGTGGCGGTTGGTGCTGTTAAAGATGAGGACAATATATATATTTTTTTTATGAGCATGGCCTTATTTCTATTAAAGAATACTGGATGACTGTCATTCATATTCCATTCACCCAGCTCAATGTAACATTAATGGGTTTAGGCTACTATATGATACTCACATTTTCCCTATAGCCATCATGAGGTTGTTACAGCCTAGCCTATGAATTAAAGTTTACAACATAGATGCACAGGTTGAGAAACATTTTAGGTGACTGACAGTGACACATTTAATACCGTCATGCAGACTCTTGCCTGCATCTAACTGATCTAGGGTGTAATCATTAATCCAACAGTTGCAAAGAAGAGTTTCTATTGGACAGATTCAGGTATGTTTATCCCCGTTTTTATTAGCTGACATCATTGTCAACATAGCTACTAGAACTAACACATTAGTAAACTCTCTACAATCATGCAGTACAGTGTAGTCAGCAAGCAGTTTAGCAGTTACACCGGTGGGCCCCAGTGGCAATACATATACAATACATTAATTAAACCAAAAGCTTTCTTTGACTTGGAAGAGTTCCAGTGTTGGATAGCCATAGACATAGCTAGCTAACATAGCATCCATTTTTGTTTGAGTAGGCTAAACTAGCTAGCTAAGAAAGTGGAAGTGAAAAAAATATGAACTATAGCTATTTCTCTCACTATTGTTCAAAAGTGTTAAACTATTGTCTTTCTCTCTTTGAGTCAACTATTCACCACATGTTATGCAGGGATAGCTAGCTAGCTCTAGCGTATGCTTTTAGTACTAGTTTAATTCTCCGATCCTATGATTGTGTGGACAACATGTCAGTTCATGCTGCAAGAGCTCTGATAGGCTGGAGGACGTAATCTCGAAGTTGTCATAATTACTGTGTAAGTCTATGGAAGGGGGTGAGAACCATAAGCCTCCTAGGTTTTGTATTGAAGTCAATGTACCCAGAGGAGGACGGAAACTAGCTGTCCTCTGGCTACACTATGGTGCTACCCTACAGAGTGCTGCTGAGGCTACTGTAGACCTTCATTGAAAAAATGAAGCAGTCTCGTCCAGATCATTATGGTGTTTGTAGTTCAGCAAGCAGTTTAGCAGTTACACCGGAGGACCCCGGTGGTAATACATTTATAAAGCCAAAAGCTTACCTTGACTTGGAAGAGTTCCAGGGTTGGATAGCCATAGCCAGCTAGCTAATGTAACAGTGTTGCTTCTGTCCCTCTTCTCGCCCCAACCTGGGCTTGAACCATCGACCCTCTGAACACATCAACAACTGCCTCCCACGAAGCATCGTTACCTATCGCTCCACAAAAACCGTGGCCCTTGCAGAGCAAGGGAAAGAAGAACTACTTCATGGTCTCAGAGCGAGTGACGTCACCGATTGAAACGCTGTTAGCGCCCACCGCTAACTAGCTAGCCATTTCACACTCATTACACTAACATAGCATCCATCTCTGTTTGAGCTGGGTGTTTAAGTAGGCTTAACTAGCTAGCTGCATTCGCTAGCTAAGTAGAAGTGAAAAATATACGAAATATAGCCAACTCTCTCTCTCTTCTCCTTCATTTTTGAAGATATTAAATCGTTCAAAAGTGTTCAACTATTGTCTTTCTCTCTCTTTGAGTCAACTATTCACCACATGTTATGCAGTGCTAGCTAGCTGTAGCTTATGCTTTTAGGATCGGAGAATTAAACTAGTACTATGATTGTGTGGACAACATGTCAGTTCATGCTGCAAGAGCTCTGATAGGTTAGAGGACGTCGTCCGGAAGTTGTCATAATTACTGTGTAAGTCTATGGAAGGGGGCGAGAACAATGAACCTCCGAGGTTTTGTATTGAAGTCAATGTACCGAGAGGAGGATGGAAACTAGCTGTCCTCTGGCTACACCATGGTGTTACCTTAGAGTAGCACGTATAACTGAACACCGCAGCTCAATCAGGTGTAAGAACATTGCAGTGTAGCAGCTCACTTTGTTGAAGCTAATCATCCAATCTCCGCCCTAAAAATACACAGGCATTGAGCATGTTGCTCTACCAAGGAGAGGAGGTAACATGGAGATCCTACTAATATAAAGGGAGGCTTACTGGAGATCCTGTCTAAAAACATTGACCCTTTAGTGGTCTGAATATTGACTTTGATCTCAGGCCCTTCTTATGAACATCATATCAAGTATTCATGACATCACCCTGAAGAAGGCACAGTGATGCCCGAAACATTGGTGATTTACCCAATAAATTACTGCGAATTTATATTTGGAGTGTGCGACTTTTTAGTTTTAAAATAAATTATTTGGTGACATGGATATATTTAATATAGTTTTATCTAAAAAGGATAACTTTTTTTAATGTTAAACCATTTTAATGAAATCCACTGAGGAGGATGGGCCTCCCCTTCCTCTGAGGAGCCTCCACTGATATTCGTCTCTTTTACTCTCAGATTCGAAAAATGCTAATTAGCATCAAAGTAGATATCATGTGGAACTACAAATCCCAGCAAGCGCCTGCACGTCGTCTATAGCTGACTTCTTTTCTAACAGGTATTTCCGTAATTTTAAAACTCGTACAAGGCAGTTCACAGAATTGTTCATTTAAATACATTTTGGCAGTTTATTCATTACTACATTTAGATGACGTTAGATAGTGAATCCATAGATTCTTACCTTTGCCTTGATTGGCAGTCCCGTCCAGATCATTATGGTGTTTGTAGTTCTTTATGTTTTGTAGTTCTTTGTGATAGCCACATTAGGAGCTAATTAGCATTTCACTTTTGGGGGGTAAATATAGGCGAATATATTGATAAAGTCACCTTGTCCTAGAGAGATTTAGACAGTTATCAAAACGTCACGTCAGGGTTAGCCAACACAAAACACAGTCCTTATTTTAAGTTATTGTAAAATCCCCTATGGGAGAAATGAATGGTGGAAAAACGATTAGAACCATTTCCCTGTTTGACCGTTTTATGGTTATAACTAATACTGTGGTTATTTGGTGTTTTATTAAGATCCCCATTATCTGTTGCAAAAGCAGCAGCTACTCTTCCTGGGGTCCACATGAAACATGACATCATCCAGAACATTAATAGACAAGAACAGCTCAAGGACAGAACTACATCCATTTAAAAAGAGGCACGTGTAGCCTACATATCAATACATACATACAAAATATCTAGGTCACATGTTATAAATAACGTCTGCTATTCCTCTCCTTCCCTCCAGACTCCCTGCAGCTCTCTGTCTCTGAAGAGGAGGTTTCCCCTGAGCAGCAGCACTGTGAGCAGGAGTGGAGCCCCAGTCTGGGACAGAAGGACCCAGAGACCACACAGATTAAAGAGGAACAGGAGGAAGTCAGGACCAGTCAGCAGGAAGAGCAGCTTCAAGGGCTCGTTGATACCAGAGACTCCATATTCACTCCTTCCTGTGTGAAAAGTGAATGTGATCAGATGGACCCACGTCAAGAAGCCATACTAGCTGAACACCCAACTCTCAGTCCAGTGAAAATGTCTAAACTACAGTCGTTTCGAGAGTTTTTAAATGAGCGTTTAACGGCATTTGCTGCTGTGGAGATTTCCGGGGTATTTGCGAAAGCAGTAGCGGAGTACCAGGAGGAGAATGATCTTCTACGGAGACTGCTGGAGATCACACCGGAGATTAAACTATGCAGAATAGGTTAGTATGTAGACGTACTGAAAGGTGAATAATGTGGGGCCACGGGTGGCCTATCGAATCCCCAAGCCGACTAGGTGAAAAATCTGTCCATGTGCACTTGAGCAAGGCACTTAACCCTAATTTCTCAAGTAAATTGCTGCAGATAAGAGCGTCTGCTAAATGACAAACATTTAAAGTGTAACGTATTGTACTTTTGGCGTCATTTTTTTTATTGTAAATAAGAATATAATATCTTTCTGAACACTTATACATTCATGTGGCTGCTACTACTAAAATCAGGAGTGAAGATCATACACCCCCCTCCTTACCAATAACAGGGGAGGTCAGCATTTTGGGGGGTGATGATCTTTGTTTTTTTTAACTTTCTCACTTGTCGTCATTGAAGATTCATTCATTATTATCCAGAAGCATAAATAGCACAGCCTCTCTTGACTCCAATGCATTTCATTAGAGACAGTGAGTACGTTTACGTTCACACTAGTAATTCAATATTATATTGATGATGGCAGTAGGCAGAGTACGGCTTCAGTCCTGTAGACCCCTGACTCTGCTCATCTTAAACGCTGTGAGGTCATAATAGAAGTAAGAATACGGTGATCAAAACATCTAGTTTTCTGAGAAATCTCTCAAATTATTAGGACGTGTACAAGCTTTATTAAAATATCAAATTTGGGAGCAGTAAAACTATTTTTATCTGTATTGCACATTATTTTAGCTTCTGTTATTATTTTGGATCAATGCCAATAAAGACATTTGCAATTAAAAAATCATTGAGATCTATAATTCACATTTGTGATTCAAGTGTTGTATTTAATTCTGTAATATATAAATAACATCTGTTCCTCCTCTCCTTCCCTCCAGACTCCCTGCAGTTCTCTGTCTCTGAAGAGGAGGTTCCCTCTGAGCAGCAGGAGTGGAGCCCCAGTCTGCGGCAGGAGGACCCAGAGCCCACACAGATTAAAGAGGAACTCGGGACCAGTCAGGAGGAAGAGCAGCTTCAAGGGCTCTTTGATACCAAAGACTCCATATTCACTCCTTCCTGTGTGAAAAGTGAATGTGATCTGGAGGACCCACTTCAGTCCTTGACTCTTCCCCAAACCCAGACTGTGGAGAACAGAGAGACTCACTCCAAACCAGTGGATCTCAAACCTCTGTCCAAGCACATGAGGATTCACACAAGAGAGAAGCCATTTATCTGTGGTGACTGTGGGAAAAGCTTTATTCGCAAGGCGCACCTAACCAGGCATAAACTGACTCACACAGGAGAGAGGCCATTCACCTGTGGTGACTGTGGGAAAAGCTTCATTCGGAAGGTGAGCCTAACTGAACATAAACTGACTCACACAGGAGAGAAACCATTTAGCTGTGGTGACTGTGGGAAAAACTTCCGTCTCAAAGGGAATCTAACCAATCATAAACTGACTCACACAGGAGAGAAACCATTTAGCTGTGGTGACTGTGGGAAAAGCTTCCGTCTCAAAGGGAATCTAACCACTCATAAACTGACTCACACAGGAGAGAAACCATTTAGCTGTGGTGACTGTGGGAAAAGCTTCAATCGGAAGGTGAGCCTAACTGAACATAAACTGACTCACACAGGAGAGAAACCATTTAGCTGTGGTGACTGTGGGAAAAGCTTCAATCGGAAGGTGAGCCTAACTGAACATAAACTGACTCACACTGGAGAGAAACCATTCACCTGTGATGACTGTGGGAAGAGATTTATTCAGAAGAGGGACCTAAGGAGACATATACTGATTCACACAGGAGAGAAACCATTCACCTGTGATGACTGTGGGAAGAGATTTATTCAGAAGAGGGACCTAAGGAGACATATACTGATTCACACAGGAGAGAAACCATTTAGCTGTGGTGACTGTGGGAAAAGCTTCAATCGGAAGGGGCACCTAACCATGCATAAACTGACTCACACAGGAGAGAAACCATTCACCTGTGGAGACTGCGGGAAACGCTTCAATCGAAAGCGGCATCTAACCATGCATAAACTGACTCACACAGGAGAGAAACCATTCACCTGTGGAGACTGTGGGAAGAGCTTTATTCAGAGGAGGGGCCTAAGGAGACATATACTGATTCACACAGGAGAGAAACCATTTAGCTGTGGTGACTGAGGGATAAACTTCAATCAGAAACAACATGGCTGCTTAGTTTGATAATATATTCATTCAGAAGACTAATCTGCTAACACGTGAAAAACATCCACAAAGAAAGTAAATGAGGACACAGAGAGGGGACTAAGAGAGTATTGAGATACACCTGTGGACCAACTCTAACTGGTCCTCCTGATCCTGCTTAGTCCAATGTCACAGTAATGATATCATGGGGCTGTTGTCTGAACCTGACAGGTAATGTTGCTACTCTTTGTGTATGAAATGGACAATCTGCAGTTCAGACAACCACCACTTTTTAGGTGAACAACTGAGGGATGGGGTTGGAGAGTTGTGAACATTCAATGTCGTAGTCAGATATGGATACAAGATGTCCAGATGTAATGTAGAATTCCCAATAGGCGGCTCGTTGGGTGATTTTATTTGGCCCCAAGTTTTCTGATTAAAACAAGATAATATATACAATTACTTTTTTTTGGTTCGTGGTTGGATATTTATTTTATTCATTTAGGGAATCTGTTCCCAAGTATTCCCACGTGTAAATAGATTTACAGTACCAGTCAAAAGTTTTAGAACACCTACTCTACATTGTAGAATAATAGTGAAGACATCACAACTATGAAATAATACATATGGAATCATGTAGTAACCAAAAGTGTTAAACATATCAAAATATATTTTATATTTGAGATTCTTCAATGTAGCCACCCGTTGCCTTGATCGACAGCTTTGCACACTTGGCATTCTCTCAACCAGCTTCATGAGGTAGTCACCTGGAATGCATTTCAATTAACAGGTGTGCCTTGTTAAAAGCTAATTTTTGGAATTTCTTTCCTTAATGCATTTGAGCCAGTCAGTTGTGTTGTGACAAGGTAGGGGTGGTATACGGTAAAATATCATGTCCATATTATGGCAAGAACAGCTCAAATAAGCAAAGAGAAATGACAGTCCATCATTACTTTAAGACATGGGGGTTAGTTCATTCGGACAATTTCAAGAACTTTAAAAGTTTCTTCAAGTGAAGTCGCAAAAACCATCAAGCGCTATGATGAAACTGGCTCTCATGAGGACCGCCACAGGAAAGAACTAGAGTTACCTCTGCTGCAGAGGACAAGTTCATTGGAGTTACCAGCCTCAGAAATTGTAGCCCAAATAAATGCTTCACAGAGTTCAAGTAACAGACACAACTCAACATCATCTGTTCAGAGGACTGCGTGAATCAGGCCTTCATGGTCGAATTGCTGCAAAGAAACCACTACTAAAGGATGCCAATAATAAGAAGAGACTTGCTTGGGCCAAGAAACACTAGCAATGGACATTAGACCGGTGGAAATCTGTCCTTTGGTCTGATCAGTCCAAATTTGAGATTTTTGGTTCCAACTGCCGTGTCTTTGTGAGATGCAGAGTAGGTGGACGGATGATCTCTGCTTGTGTGGTTCCCACCGTGAAGCATGGAGGTGTGGGGGTGCTTTGCTGGTGACACTGTCAGGGATTTATTTAGAATTCAGGGCACACTTAACCAGCATGGTTACTGCAGCAATACGCCATCCCATCTGGTTTCGCTTAGTGGTACTGTAATTTCTTTTTCAACAGGACAATGACCCAGCACACCTCCAGGCTGTGTAAGGGCTATTTGACCAAGAAGGAGAGTGATGGAGTGCTGCATCAGATGACCTGGCCTCCACAATCACTCGACCTCAACCCAATTGAGATGGTTTGGGATGTGTTGGACCGCAGAGTGAAGGAAAAGCAGCCAACAAGTGCTCAGCATATGTGGGAACTCCTTCAAGACTGTTGGAAAAGCATTCCATGTGAAGCTGGTTGAGAGAATGCCAAGAGTGTGCAAAGCTGTCTTCAAGGCAAAGGGTGGCTACTTTGAAGAATCTAAAATATATTTAGATTTGTTTAACACTTTTTTGGTTACAACATGATTCCATATGTGTTATTTCATAGTTTTAATGTCTTCACTATTATTCTACAATGTAGAAAATAGTCAAATAAAGAAAAACCATTGAATGAGTAGGTGTGTCCAAACTTTTGACTGGTCCTGTATATGTGATCATATCAACTAGGTCTCTCACGTCAGAATGTTTTTTAAACGTAAAATTTGGAAGTTCTTGTGTACGTAAAATATGGAAGTGTTTAAGGTTAAGGTTAGGTATTAATGCTGAATGGTTAAGGTTAGGTATTAATGCTGAATGGTTAAGGTTAGGTATTAATGCTGAATGGTTAAGGTTAGGTATTAATGCTGAATGGTTACGGTAAGGGTTAAGGTTTGGGATAGGCTTAAAACTTCACAGAATTCGAACTTGTAACCTTTGGAATCAGAGGCAGATGCTTACTCCCTTCCGCCATCCCAGTCCACAACCCAAACCTACTTGAAGGTAACAGCGCTCACTGTTGCCTCTAGTGGCCGGTTTCCACATCATCTCCCGACATACATGGCAGTCGAATACTGATTTGTATCACAGGTAACCTGGCTGGATCTTATCCCCAGTGTTATCATGGTTTGAAATGATTCTTATTTTTTTTCCCCACATACTGTATCTGTTTGGTATTCTTGCGGTCAATTTGGAGTGTAACTATGTTCCGTCCCCCGGCTGACATGCTTGCTGAGCGGCAAGAAGAGTCCCCATTAGGGTTGCAAAGCTACCGGTAATTTTGGTAGTTAAAACCTGTTGGGGATACCTGCCCGGTAATGTCCCCCCCCAGGACCACATAATGTTATCAGGTATATGCTGAATGTCCCCCCCCAGGACCACATAATGTTATCAGGTATATGCTGAATGTCCCCCCCCAGGACCACATAATGTTATCAGGTATATGCTGAATGTCCCCCCCAGGACCACATAATGTTATCAGGTATATGCTGAATGTCCTCCAGGACCACATAATGTTATCAGGTATATGCTGAATGTCCCCCCCCCAGGACCACATAATGTTATCAGGTATATGCTGAATGTCCCCCCCCCCCAGGACCACATAATGTTATCAGGTATATGCTTAATGTCCCCCCCCCCCCAGGACCACATAATGTTATCAGGTATATGCTTAATGCCCCCCCCCAGGACCACATAATGTTATCAGGTATATGCTGAATGTCGTTCCCCCCCCCCCCAGGACCACATAATGTTATCAGGTATATGCTGAATGCCCCCCCCCCCCCAGGACCACATAATGTTATCAGGTATATGCTGAATGCCCCCCCCTCAGGACCACATAATGTTATCAGGTATATGCTGAATGTCCCCCCCCCAGGACCACATAATGTTATCAGGTATATGCTGAATGTCCCCCCCCCAGGACCACATAATGTTATCAGGTATATGCTGAATGTCCCCCCCCCCAGGACCACATAATGTTATCAGGTATATGCTGAATGTCCTCCAGGACCACATAAAGTTATCAGGTATATGCTGAATGTCCCCCCCCCCCCCAGGACCACATAATGTTATCAGGTATATGCTGAATGTCCCCCCCCCCCCCCAGGACCACATAATGTTATCAGGTATAGGCTGAATGTCCCCCCCAGGACCACATAATGTTATCAGGTATATGCTGAATATCCCCCCCCCAAGGACCACATAATGTTATCAGGTATATGCTGAATGTCCCCCCCCCCCCCAGGACCACATAATGTTATCAGGTATATGCTGAATGTCCCCCCCAGGACCACATAATGTTATCAGGTATATGCTGAATGTCCCCCCCCCCCCCAAGGATTACATAATGTTATCAGGTATATGCTGAATGCCCCCCCCCCCCCCCCCAGGACCACATAATGTTATCAGGTATAGGCTGAATGTCCCCCCCAGGACCACATAATGTTATCAGGAATTAAATCAAAACATTCACCTCCAATCCTGAAGCTAGCCACAATAAGGATGAACCACAATAGTGGAATTTCCGGTTTGCATTCAAAATAAAAGTCCCCCATTGAAACTGATCCAAACGGATACAAATAGTGAAATAATGCCATTTTTGCACTAGATAATTGTCAACAAGGTTAGAATGTTGTTATATAACTTAAAAATGAATACAATAATTATAATTTGACAAACAGTAAATAGAAATGCAACATGTAAAGTGTTGGTCCCATGTTTCTTGAGCTGAAACAAAAGATCCCATGTAGTGTACCTTTAAAACATTTAGGGGTGTGGATCATTAAAAAATTCTAACAATATCAAGAATGAGCAGCGTTAAGACAAAATCGATGAGAAATACTCTGAAAGATGGAAGGAGAATATCAGGAAAGTATATCTTTTTTTTAAATGTATCAATAACCACTGCCTCGTGGCAAACAATTTCAGTGCTTTTATCACAATATGTGATAAGAAATGTAATTGTACTTCTTAAACAGAGGGAGTTACTACAGAGGAAAGGTTCAGAAAGATATCTAGGTCATTAAAGGCAGTCGAACGCCAGGACTATAAATCGATTGTGTGAAGAGACCGCCTGAGACTGGGACTATAAATAAATTGTGTTAAAGGAGTCAAAGTTTTGACGAGACAAACTCTTGGCTGGTGTAAATTAGAAAATTTGGAACATGCTAAAAGTCTAATTATAAAGGGAATAGCTAAGTTGGGGGAAAGGAGCAATCTAACTAGCTATAGACTTTACTGCATCCTCATAATCCTAGTGTGACAATGACTCAGAGTAAGCCCCTTGTGCTTCCTGGCAGCCAATTGTGTAGCGTCTACCTGGATTCTCTGTCAAATTGGAATCTCGGTACAGTTTCAGATATACGTTTCTAATTTTGTCAGAAAGTTGTTTTCATTGCGAGTTAAGGCTTGCAGTTAGCTAGCCAGCTGGAGTTCGATCGCTGGCTTGCTAGTTAACGTTAACATTGAACCTAGCTTATTCGGTTAACTTAGCTATGACAATCTGTTTGTATTGCTAGTAACGTTACTCTATGGATTGGGATTATAGTTCATTTTTTAGCTAGCTAACATTAACGTTACATGTCTAAACAAAAGACCCCAAGTTCAAGCTTGCTGTTAGCTAGCTAACGTTAGATGGCTGGGTTGCTAGCTAACATTAATTTACATGTATGATGTGTGTGTAACGTTAGTGATGTTTCCTCAGAATGCCATTTCGCATTGCTAGTTATAGCCTAATGTTAGCTAGCTAACATTGAACCTATTTGGTTAACTTTAGGTAGCTATGACAAATCGGTTTGTATTGCTAGTTAAAGCCGCTCCGGACAGGCGGGCGGCTCTGGCGGCTCCGGACTGTCGGGCGGCTCTGGCGGCTCCGGACTGTCGGGCGGCTCTGGCGGCTCCGGACTGTCGGGCGGCTCTGGCGGCTCCGGACTGTCGGGCGGCTCCGGACTGTCGGGCGGCTCTGGCGGCTCCGGACTGGCGGGCGGCTCTGGCGGTTCCGGACTGGCGGGCGGCTCTGGTGGCTCTGGCCCAGGCCTCACCAGGCTGGGGAGACATGAAGGAGGCCTGGCTCTGGGCGCAGGCACTGGACTCACCAGGCTGGGGAGACCCACTGGAGGCCTGGTCCGTGGAGGAGGCACAGGACTGAGCAGGATGGGGAGACCCACTGGAGGCCTGGTCTGTGGAGGAGGCACAGGACTGAGCAGGATGGGGAGACCCACTGGAGGCCTGGTCCGTGGAGGAGGCACAGGCTTGACCAGGATGGGGAGACCCCCTGGAGGCCTGGTCCGTGGAGGAGGCACAGGACTGACCAGGATGGGGAGACCCACTGGAGGCCTGGTCCGAGGAGGAGGCACAGGATAAACCGGGCTGTGGGGGAGCACTGGAGTTCTGGTACGTAGGCTCTTTACCCACACTCCAGGCTGAATGCCCACTTTTGCCCGGCACAGGCAGAGCGCAGGCATTGGGCGAACTGGACCCTCCCAGCACCCTGGAGACACAGTGCGCAGAGCCGGTGCAGGATAACCTGGACCGAAAAGGCACACTGTAGACCAGACGCGCTGAGCTGGCACAATCCGTCCTGGCTCGATGCCTGCACTCGCATGGCACTTGCGGAGGGCTGGCCTATAGTGCACCGGGCTATGAACGCACACTAGAGACACCATGCGCTTCACAGCATAACACGGTGCCTTACCAGTACCACGCTGCTTCCGGTAAGCACGGGGAGTTGGCTCAGGTCTACCGCCTGACTCCGCCAATCTCCCTGTGTGCCCCCCCAAATGTTTTTTGGGGGGCTGCCTCCCGTGTCTGTCGCTCTCCCTCGGCAGGTTGTTGCAATGGTCAAATAATTGATCCCATGTCCAGTCAATCCTTGACTCCAACACCTCCAGCGACCAGGATGCCATGACCTCCCGAGCACGCTGCTTCATCCCCTCCTTGTGCTGCTCCTTCCTCCGCTGCTTGGTCCGTTGTTGGTGGGTGATTCTGTAACGGCCGTCGTTAGAGAAAGACCAAGGTGCAGCGAAGGATGTGTTCATCTTGAATGAATTTTAATTGAAAAGAGAACACTTGACAAAATAAACAAAATGACAGCCGACAGTTCTGTCAGGTACTAACAACGAAACAGAAAGCACTAAACAGAAACAATCACCCACAAAAACCCAAAGGAAAAAACAGGTTACTTATGTGTGACTCCCAATCAGCAACAACGAACTACAGCTGTGCCTGATTGGGAGCCACACACAGCCCAAAATAAAGAAATACAAAAACATTGAAAAATGAACATAGAACCCCCACCCAATGTAACACCCTGCCCTAACCAAAATAAAGAACAAAAACCCCTCTATGGCCAGGGCGTTACATTGAGTCAGATGGCTCAACACCTTTTGATGTTGCCAATGACTTCAATTAATATTTCATTGGCAGAATGAGCAAACTTAAGCATGAAATGCCAACAACAAAATGTGAGCCATCATTTTCAGGCGTAAAATAATGAAGGAATAGCATTATAATTTAGAATTTTGTAAAGTTAGTGTGGGTGATGTGGAAAAAGTGTTGTCCATCAATAATGAGAAACCACCTGGTATTGACAACTTTGATGGAAAGATACTGAGGATGAACCAATCAGCTTGATGCCGACCCTTGGGCAAACGTATGTAAAAAAAAAAAAATGTTCTTGACCAGATACAATGCTATTTCTCTGGAAACAAATGAACAACAGACTTTCAGCATGGTTATAGAGAGGGGTATTCAATATGTACTGCAATGACACAAATGACTGATTATTGGTTGAAAAAAATTGATAAGAGGATTGTGGGAGCTGTACTGTTACATTTCAGTGCAGCCTTTGATATTATTGACCATAACACAACAAAAATTGTTACAGCTTTTGAACTTCTGTCATATCGTTGATTCAGAGCCATCTATCTAATAGAACACAGAGGGTTTTCTTTAATGGAAGTTTCTCTAATGTTAAACATGTAAAGTGTGGTGTACCGCAAGACAGCTCTCTTGGCCCTCTACTATTTTTAATTTTTTACTAATGACCTACCAAGCCTGTACGTCCATGTATGCTGATGATTCAACCCTGTACGTACCCACAGCTAGTGAGATCACTGCAACACTAAACACAGAGTTGCAGTCAGTTTTAGAATGGGTGGCCTGTAAACTGGTCCTGAACATCTCTAAAACTAATTTGGTACAAATCACCTCAGCTGAATCTGGTCATGAATAATGTGGCTATTGAGCAAGTTGAGGAGACTAAATTACTTAGTGTTATCTTGGATTGTAAACTGTCATGGTCAAAACATTTCAATTCAATGTTTGCGAAGATGGGGAGAGGTCTGTCCGTGATAAAGAGATGCTCTGCTTTTTTGACACCACACTCCACAAATAAAGTCCTGCAGGCTCTAATCTTATTTTATCTTGATTATTGCTCAGTCATGTGGTCAGGTGCTGCAAAGGACCTAAAAAAAAAAATGGCAGCTGGCCCAGAACAGAGCGGCACATCTTGCTCTTCACTGTAATCGGGGCTAATAATCATATGCATGCCAGTTTCTCTTTGCTACAAGTAGAGGAGAGACTGACTGCATCACTTCTTGTTTTTATAAGAAACATGAATGTGTTGAATATTCCAAATTGTTTGAATGGTCAATTTACACACAGCACTAACACACACACTTACCCCACCAGGGGTCTTTTCACAGTCCAAATCCAGAACAAATTCAAGAAAGCGTACAGTGTTTTGAGACATAATTGTATGAAGCTCCCATCTCAGATAGCGCAAATGAACAGCAAACGTGGTTTCAAAAAACAAAGCAACACCCCTATTTCACTTAGATATTATGTGTGTATGTATTTCACTACAGCTAATGGAGTGTCACGATTGTCGTAAGGAGAGGACCAAAACGCAGCAGGAATATGTACACTCATCTGCTTTATTATGGACAAAGAAGGAAAAACCCAAAACAAACACGTATACAAAACACAACGAATAACAGGTCGGTAAGGCACAAAGCTATACACAGCACAATCTCCCACAAACTAACAGGTGAAAACAGGCGACCTAAGTATGACTCTCAATCAGCAACAACGATGTACAGCTGTTCCTGATTGAGAATCATACCAGGCCAACACAGAAATATAAAACTAGAACAGCCCCTTAGAAATACAAACACAAGAACATACCCAACACCCCAGAACACATAAATCAAATACCCCTCTACAATAGACACACCCCGAACCACCTAAATCAACTACCCCCTCTACATCGACACTTACACCAATAAACCCCAGAAACACTACACAAAATATCCCTCTAAACAGATGCACAAAACCATGAAAACAAATACCCTCTGCCACGTCCTGACCAAACTACAATAACAAATAGACCCCTTTACTGGTCAGGACGTGACATGGAGATCCTAATAAAATACTAAAGAATTGTTATTATGTCTCCAGAGATATAGGTGGCTGTTCTTGATTTGGAGCGGTGGTAGCATTACATTATTCAAATTTGTCAATCAGCTTGTTATTACATTTATTTTAATTATTGTTTGTATTACGTTCTCCCCTCGGGTGTAGCTCGTCTGAGGAGGAGACGTAAATGCCTGGGCCTAAACACACCCGGTAACACGGATGAAATGGGAAGAAATGTGGGGTGCAATGGGCGATAAATAAATCAGACCACAACCAGAACTCAATGTTAACCCTCGGGATGTTTAGTGAATTATTTAAATAAACAATATAAACACACCCATAAATAATCAGTAAGAAACAAAACAACAACAAGGGAAGGTAAGAGAAGGGAATGTTTGGGATCGGGGTCCAAGTAATGAAAATAAACAAAATGTCCCTCCTCTTCTACACACCTAAACCTTCCTAACACACTCTAAACCCTAACCCACTGTCCTACCTGGTTCCAAGAAAAATACAAGGGTGACACCCGCCCGGCTAACCTAGTGTATAAAACAATGGGTTATCTACGTGAGAATGTACACCCATGGGCAGATCTACCTTTTCCCTTCTCCAGGACCTAGGTAGAGTGGAGCGCCTCAGGAGGACAGGCTGAAACACAAAGAAATTAACACAAATAATCAAACAAAAAACAAGTGTCCTCTCTCTCCCCCTCCTCTCTCTCTCTCCTCTCACACGGCAAACAGATATCCTCTCTGTAATCAGCTACAGCCACGCCCACCATCGTTAGCCGCAACTCGGTACACCTGTAATGCTCAGGACACAAACACACTAACAGGGGAAAATGGGGAACAAGAAAAACGTAACATGTAACAGTTTGTTTCGTGCAAACAGCTAGGACCAGATTCCAAGTTAGTAGATTTTTACAAAGTCCATATTGATTATGGACTTTGTAAAAATCTACTAACTTGGAATCTGGTCCTAGCTGTTTGCACTCAGGCACATCTAAAGGCTGTATACATCATAGAGATCTTGAATTAATCTGTATGATTCAGGTGTTCTATTTACTTCTGTGGTATATACCGTAGATTACCTCTACCCTCCTCTCCTTCCCTCCAGACTCCCTGCAGCTCTCTCTCGCTGTCTCTGAAGAGGAGGTTCCCCCTGAGCAGGAGTGGAGCCCCAGTCTGGGGCAGAAGGACCCAGACACCACACAGATTAAAGACGAGGAGGAGGAACTCAGACCAGTCAGAAGGAAGAGCAGATTCAAGAGCAGGGGCCTGATATCACTGATTTCAATTTCACTCCTTCCTGTTTGAAAAGAGAATGTGATCAGGAAGACCCACTTCAGTCCTTGACTCTTCCCCAAACTCAGACTGTGAAGAACAGAGAGTGACTCTAAACCAGTGGATCTCAAACCTGTTGCCACTGTGACCCACATTAAGGGTTTCAAAATTCCCGATAATAAGAACAATGCCTACAGCCACAGCTCAGCCATAAGCAGCAACCATGTAGGACTTGACAGCAACCCACCATTGGATTTCAGCCCACCATTAGATCCGAACCCCCCAATGGGGGAACCCTACACCTGCCCCTTTTATGGCAAGATCTTCAAACATCTGTCCATGTACATGAGAAGAAGAGAGGGGGGAAAAGCTTCAATCCCAAGTAACACATAACCAGACATTATATGCATTCACAGAAGAGAGAAACCATTTAGCTGTGGTGACAGGGGGAAAAGCTTCAATCCCAAGTAACACATAACCAGACATTATACGCATTTACAGAAGAGAGAAACCATTTAGCTGTGGTGACAGGGGGAAAAGCTTCAATCCCAAGAAGCACCTAAATGAACATGGACAGACTCATACAGGAGTGAAACAACATGGCTGCTCAGTCTGTGATAAAATATTGCCTCAGAAGACTTATCTGCTGAGGAATATGAATAATATCCACAAAAATAGAAAAACTGACAATAGAAATAAGGTCTTCAGTCAGAAGATGGGAATAAAAAGACAGGATGTGGACAACACTCTTAGGAAAGGAGAGCAACACCAGACCATTCATACTGTGGCTCTCAGATAAATAGATATACTGTACCATGGACTAAATGTTGTAAAACAATGTATGGAAATTAAGTTTGATTTGATTTTAATGACGAGGTAATGATCAAACAGTACAGAGTATTGTAGGAAATTCACAGTTCTGCTGTTCAAAGTCTGTTTCATTTTTCCCTTCATTAGAAACAGCAATATCTGGTCATTTCATTTAGGTCAGGCTGACGTAACTGATGCATGAAATGTAAAACTATTCCAGAAAAGGTATCCTTGCATTTGTCCAAGAGTATTTCCAAGAGTATTTCTCGTAAATTCTGACCTAATGCTGCTCATTCATCATGTTGATTTAATCTTGTATGGAATAATGATAAACTGTTGACTCCTGGGGAAGAATTGATTCTCCCAGATCATCCTATACTGATGATAACCACTGTTTGTCTACATGTAGTCGTCGTTTTCCTTGACTAGTGGTCTGTAGGCTGCCTTGCACAGTAAACTCCCATCCAGCTGGCGGCCCTGTTGTGTTTCTGGGTTCATCACCAACTAGACCAAAGAACGTCCTAAGATTCCTTGACTTGAACACGGAAGTAGGATTGGTGACGAGTTTTTTTTTTTGTTCCTTGTGTGGAGTAAAGAAAATACATACTGACTTAACAAAATAGGCTACCCAGCTCTAATTTTATTGAAATGTCTAAACTACAGACGTTGTGTGTGTTTTTAAATGAATGTTTAACGGCGGCTGCTTTGGAGATTTTCGGGGAAGTTGAGAAAACGGTAGTAGAATACCAGGAGGAGAATGATCGGCTACGGAGACTGCTGCGGAGGACACCGGAGATACCTCTATGTAGAATAGGTTCGTATGTAGATACTGATAGCTAGCTATAGTTCCACTTTATTGATAAATTGTTAACTGATCACCACTTCATACATGTTGAAGAAGTTGGTTTTAAACTTACCGTGCATGGATAAAAACATTGTCATAAAAACAGGAAGTGATTTTAATTTATAATTCAAAAATTGATCAAATTTGGAAATAAATAGCTTCTCTTCAATCACTGAGAAGTAATTGAAAATGGATTCTAGTTTTTAATTATTGAATTGGCATTATAGTTAGCCTAGTCTTGAATTTATTGGCTTTCAAATTGACCCCAACCCTGATGTCTAAAGCCTGTATAGAGTCCCACAGTGGAGGTGTAATAATACCCATAAAACCTAGCGCTCAAACAGGGAAATGGTTTCAATCGTTTTTCCACCATTCATTTTTCCCATAGGGGATTTTAGAAACACTTAAAATAAGGCTTGCGTTTCATGTAGGCTTACCCTGGCGTGACGTTTTGATAACAATGTAAATCTCAGACAAGGTGACTTTTTATCAATGTATTCATCAGTGGCGGTTGGTGCTGTTAAAGATGGAGGACAATCTTTTTTTTATGAGCACGGCCTTATTTCTATTACAGAATATTGGATGACTGTCATTCATATTCCATTCACCCAGCTCAATGTAACATTAATGGGTTTAGGCTACTACATGATACTCACATTTTCCCTATAGCCATCATGAGAAACATTTGAGTAATCAAGGTGACAGACAGCGACACATTTTATACCGCCTTGCACAGACTCTTGCCTGCAACTAGCTGGCTGATCTAGGGTGTAATCATTAGTCCAACATTTGCAAACAAGAGTTTCTATTGGACAAATTCAGGTATGTTTATACCTGTTCTGTTTGCTTCTGTTTAATAAAGTTTTTCAACAGAATCTACGGAATGAATACATCCCTGATCACACGCAAACGCAGTTCACTTTCGTAACAGGAACATGCAAACAGTATGATCACTTTGAACGTTGTAGCTATAATTCCTTCTTGCGTTTACGTGATCTCCTTTTTTCACCTTTTCCCTTCAGTGCACAACACATCAGCTGTCTGTGACCAGGCAATAAAATCTTTCCAAGCCAAACCTTCATATCATAACCGCTAACTGCACACAGCCTACAGCCTACATCGTTGTCACCATTATTAGCTAACATGGGGTCGGCAGGTAGCTTAGTGGTTAGAGCGTTGGGCCAGTAACCAAAAGGTTGCTGGATCGAATCCCCGAGCTGACAAGGTAAAAATCTGTCGTTCTGCCCCTGGACAAGGCAGTTAACCCACTGTTCCCCAGTAGACCGTATTTTGTAAATAAGAATTTGTTCTTAACTAACTTGTCTAGTTGAATTATAACATCATAGTTACTAGAACTAACATATTAGTAAACCCTCTACAATCATGCAGTACAGTGTAGTCAGCAAGCAGTTTAGCAGTTGCCCCGGTGGAAATAAATAAATTCAACCAAAAGCTTACCTTGAGTTGGAAGAGTTCCAGGGTTGGATAGCCATAGCCAGCTAGCTAATGTAACAGTGTTGCTTCTGTCCCTCTCCTCGCCCCAACCTGGGGCTTGAACCATTGACCCTCTGAACACATCAACAACTGCCTCCCACGAAGCATCGTTACCTATCGCTCCACAAAAACCGTGGCCCTTGCAGAGCAAGGGAAAGAAGAACTACTTCATGGTCTCAGAGCGAGTGACGTCACCGATTGAAACGCTGTTAGCGCCCACCGCTAACTTGCTAGCCATTTCACACTCGTTACACTAACATAGCATCCACCTCTGTTTGAGCTGGGTGTTTTAGTAGGCTTAACTAGCTAACTGCATTCGTTAGCTAAGTGGAAGTGAAAAATAGATGAAATATAGCCAACTCTCTCTATCTTCTCCTTAATTTGTGAAGATATTAAATCGTTCAAAAGTGTTAAACTATTGTCTTTCTCTCTCTTTGAGTCAACTATTCACCACATGTTATGCAGTGCTAGCTAGCTGTAGCTTATGCTTTTAGTACTAGTTTAATTCTCTGATCCTATGATTGTGTGGACAACATGTCAGTTCATGCTGCAAGAGCTCTGATAGGCTGGAGGACGTCGTCCGGAAGTTGTCATAATTACTGTGTAAGTCTATGGAAGGGGGTGAGAACAATAAGCCTCCTAGGTTTTGTATTGAAGTCAATGTACCCAGAGGAGGACGGAAACTAGCTGTCCTCTGGCTACACTATGGTGCTACCCTACAGAGTGCTGCTGAGGCTACTGTAGACCTTCATTGAAAAAAAGTGTGTTTTAATCAATTATTTGGTAGAATAAACATGAGTTGGCGCACACCCAGAAAAATTATTTTGTGTGGAGTTGCTGTCTAACGGCGAATAAACTATAAAGATAAAGCAAGTCGCACACTCCATATATAAACTCCCAGTAATTTATCACCAACGTTTCAGCATCAAAGGAGAGGCTACAAGGACAAAATTCTTGATGCTGCAATGATGAAAATATCAACAACAAAATATAAAATAATAATATTTAAATAAAAAATCATGGTGTTTGTAGTTCTTTATGTTTTGTAGTTCTTTATGATTAGCCACATTAGGAGCTGATTAGCATTTCATTTTTGGGGGGTAAATATAGGCGAATATATTGATAAGGTCACCTTGTCCTAGAGAGATTTAGACAGTTATCAAAACGTCACGTCAGGGTTAGCCAACACAAAACACAGCCCTTATTTTAAGTTATTGTAAAATCCCCTATGGGAGAAATGAATGGTGGAAAAACGATTAGGACCATTTCCCTGTTTGACCGTTTTATGGTTATAACTAATACTGTGGTCATTTGGTGTTTTATTAGGATCCCCATTAGCTGTTGCAAAAGCAGCAGCTACTCTTCCTGGGGTCCACATGAAACATGACATCATCCAGAACATTAATAGACAAGAACAGCTCAAGGACAGAACTACATCCATTTAAAAAGAGGCACGTGTAGCCTACATATCAATACATACATACAAAATATCGAAGTCAAGTAGAGGAGAGGCTTTGTCAGGTGTTGCTTTCTGTTTTTTTAAAACAGGTTTGCTTTTCATTTGAGCAACTTGAGATGGAACAGAGTTCCATGCAACAATAGCTCTTTATAATACCGTACGCTTTCTTGAATTTGTTCTGGATTTGGGGACTGTGGTAACCTCTGCTCCTCCTCTCCGTCCCTCCAGAATCCCTGCAGCTCTCTGTCTCTGAAGAGGAGGTTTCCCCTGAGCAGCAGGAGTGGAGCCCCAGTCTGGGGCAGAAGGACCCAGAGACCACACAGATTAAAGAGGAACAGGAGGAAGTCAGGACCAGTCAGCAGGAAGAGCAGCTTCAAGGGGTGGAGCCTGATATCATAGAGTTCATATTTACTCCTCCTTGTGTGAAAAGTGAATGTGATCAGGAGGACCCACGTCAAGAAGCCATACTAGCTGAACACCCAACTCTCAGTCCACTGAAAATGTCTAAACTACAGTCGTTTCGTGTGTTTTTAAATGAGCGTTTAACGGCGTTTGCTGCTGTGGAGATTTCCGGGGCATTTGCGAAAGCAGTAGCGGAGTACCAGGAAGAGAATGATCTTCTACGGAGACTGCTGCGGATCACACCTGAGATACAACTATGTAGAATAGGTTTGTATGTAGACGTACTGACAGGAAGCTGTACATGGATAAAAACATGTCTGTGTCACGAAAACCAGGAAGTTATTGGAATGTATGAAAATAGGTTCTAGAATTTACTGACTTTTTAGAAACAGAAAAAAAAAGAAACAGATGCACATTTCTTACATTTTATCTTTCGGTCGTTCAACCTTCATCGGAGCAAATCGCCCCAAACAGTGGGACAGATGAAGCCACTAAGGCTGCGTTTATACAGGCAGACCAATTCTGTTTTTTTCCCCAATCATATATCTTTTCACGCCAGATCATTTTCAGTGCTGATCTGATTGGTCAAAGGACCAATTAATGATCAGACACCTGTGGTAATCTAAAGTAACCCAAAGGGCCACTCGATGTCATATCAGATAGAACAGAACATATAGATGTAATTCTACAAATACAAAAGGAGGTGTTTGTATCAGAAACCCATACTCTCAGACAGAGAACAATACAGATGACAATCTGCAACAAAAAGACACAAGGTAAACATATAACACTACAGTGCTTTCAGGAAGTATTCAGACCGCTTGACTTTCCACATTTTGTTATGTTACAGCCTTATTCTAAAATGGATTAAATCGTTTTTTCCTAATCAATCTACACACAATACCCTATAATGACAAAGCAAAAACAGGTTTTTAGAAAAAAAACTGCATATGCCATTTACATAAGTATTCAGACCCTTTACTCAGTACTTTGTTGAAGCACCTTTGGCAGCGATTACAGCCTTGAGTCTTCTTGGGTATGATGCTACAAGCTTGGCACACCTGTATTTGGGGAGTTTCTCTCATTCTTCTCTGCAGATCCTCTCAAGCTCTGTCAGGTTGGATGGGGAGTGTTGCAGCACAGCTATTATCAGGTCTTTCCAGAGATGTTAGATTGGGTTCAAGTCCGGGCTCTGGTTGGGCCACTCAAGGACATTCAGAGACTTGTCCCGAAGCCACTCCTGCTTTGTCTTGGCTGTGTGCTTAGGGTTGTTGTCCTGTTGGAAGGTGAACCTTTGCCCCAGTCTGAGGTCTTGAGTGCTCTGGAGCAGGTTTTCATCAAGGATCTCTCTGTACTTCAAATCAAATTTTATTGGTCACATACACATTTAGCAGATGTTATTGCGAGTGTATTGAAATGCTTGTGTTCCGAGCTCCAACTGTGCAGTAGTATCTAACAATTCGCAGCAATATACACATCTAAAAAGTAAAATAATGGAGTTAAGAAATATATAAATATTATGATGAGCATTGTTGGAGAGGCATTGACTAAAATACTGTAGAATAGAATACAGTATATACATATGAGATGAGTAAAGCAGTATGTAGACATTATTAAAGTGACCAGTGATTCCATGTCTATGTATATACAGTGGGGGAAAAAAGTATTTGATCCCCTGCTGATTTTGTACGTTTGCCCACTGACAAAGAAATGATCAGTCTATAATTTTAATGCTAGGTTTATTTGAACAGTGAGAGACAGAATAACAACAAAAATATTGAGAAAAACGCATGTCAAAAATGTTAGAAATTGATTTGCATTTTAATGAGGGAAATAAGTATTTGACCACCTCTCAATCCGAAAGATTTCTGGCTCCCAGGTGTCTTTTATACAGGTAACAAGCTGAGATTAGGGGCACACTCTTAAAGGGAGTGCTCCTAATCTCAGCTTGTTACCTGTATAAAAGACACCTGTCCACAGAAGCAATCAATCAATCAGATTCCAAACTCTCCACCATGGCCAAGACCAAAGAGCTCTCCAAGGATGTCAGGGACAAGATTGTAGACCTACACAAGGCTGGAATGGGCTACAAGACCATCGCCAAGCAGCTTGGTGAGAAGGTGACAACATTTGGTGCGATTATTCGCAAATGGAAGAAACACAAAAGAACTGTCAATATCCCTCAGCCTGGGCTCCATGCAAGATCTCACCTCGTGGAGTTGCAATGATCATGAGAACGGTAAGGAATCAGCCCAGAAATACACGGGGGGATCTTGTCAATAATCTCAAGGCAGCTGGGACCATAGTCACCAAGAAAACAATTGGTAACACACTACGCCGTGAAGGACGGAAATCCTGCAGCGCCCGCAAGGTCCCCCTGCTCAAGAATACATATACATGCCCGTCTGAAGTTTGCCAATGAACATCTGAATGATTCAGAGGACAACTGGGTGAAAGTGTTGTGGTCAGATGAGACAAAAATGGAGCTCTTTGGCATCAACTCAACTCGCCGTGTTTGGAGGAGGAGGAATGCTGCCTATGACCCCAACAACACCATCTCCACCGTCTAACATTTTCTGCTATGGGGACAGGACAACTTCACCGCATCATTTGACGGGGCCATATTCTTGGGTGAGAACCTCCTTCCCTCAGCCAGGGCATTGAAAATGGGCCGTGGATGGGTATTCCAGCATGACAATGACCCAAAACACACGGCCAAGGCAACAAAGGAGCGGCTCAAGAAGAAGCACATTAAGGTCCTGGAGTGGCCTAGCCAGTCTCCAGACCTTAATCCCATAGAAAATCTGTGGAGGGAGCTGAAGGTTCGAGTTGCCAAACGTCAGCCTCGAAACCTTAATGACTTGGAGAAGATCTGCAAAGAGGAGTGGGACAAAATCCCTCCTGAGATGTGTGCAATCTTGGTGGCCAACTTCAAGAAACGTCTGCCCTCTGTGATTGCCAACAAGGGTTTTTTCCACCAAGTACTAAGTCATGTTTTGCAGAGGGGTCAAATACTTATTTCCCTCATTAAAATACAAATCATTTTATAACATTTTTGACGTGTTTTTCTGGATTTTTTTGTTGCTATTCTGTCTCTCACTGTTCAAATAAACCTACCATTAAAATTATAGACTGATCATTTCTTTGTCAGTGGGCAAACGTACAAAATCAGCAGGGGATCAAATACTTTTTTCCCCCGCTGTATGGCAGCATCCTCTAAGGTGCAGGGTTGAGTAACTCCCGAGTGGCGCAATGGTCCTAGACTCTGCATCTCAGTGCAAGAGCCGTCACTGCAGTACCTGGTTTTGAATCCAGGCTGAATCACATCCCGCCGTGATTGGGAGTCCCCTAGGGCGTTGCGCAATTGGCCCAGTGTCGCCCGGGTAGACTGTCATTGTAAATAAAAATGTGTTCTTAACTGACTTTACTAGTTAATTATAAACTCAGCAAAAAAATAAATGTCCTCTCACTGTCAACTGCGTTTATTTTCAGCAAACTTAACATGTGTAAATATTTGTATGACCATAATAAGATTCAACAACTGAGACATAAACTGAACAAGTTCCACAGACATGTGACTAACAGAAATGGAATAATGTGTCCCTGAACAAAGGGGGGGTCAAAATCAAAGTAACAGTCAGCATCTGGTGTGGCCACCAGTGTAGTGGAATATTGCCTCAAAAATATAACACTCTTACAAGAACTTGTGAATTCAATATAGGCTTTAATATAAAGTAGCAAAGCCGAGCTGGTCCATGGAACAACTGACTCACCCTCAGCACTGGCTTTGCTTTTATACACATACAGCATATGGGTACATCCCATATGTAAATACAATTACTCCCCTTAGTCCTTCTGCCACCATTATCTTTTAGCCCGAGTTCTTTGCTTGTTTACGCCCAGTAACGCCCATCTCTGCTTCTGGTTAGATTATAATGGTGGCAGGACCCCTTATGTCATACAGAAAATAATACATTTATTGTATATTTATATTTCACCTGTTGGTCATTTTACCACCGTCCTCCTTCCTGTGTCCTTCTGACATTAGTATGTCTGACTGTCATAAATGTACTTATGGCCTTGACTTAATGCATTAGTTGTGTCCAGCTGCCATAAATGTACTTATAGCCTCAGCTAATGTATGTCCAGATGTAACCATTGTTCCTGTGTTCCCTTAACATAGCAGTTGCACCTAGTTACATTACATTAACATAGCAGTTGCACCTAGTTACATTACATTAACATAGCAGCTGCACCTAGTTACATTACATTAACATAGCAGTTGCACCTAGTTACATTACATTAACATAGCAGTTGTACCTAGTTACATTACATTAACATAGCAGTTGTACCTAGTTACATTACATTAACATAGCAGCTGCACCTAGTTACATTACATTAACATAGCAGCTGCACCTAGTTACATTACATTAACATAGCAGTTGCACCTAGTTACATTACATTAACATAGCAGTTGTACCTAGTTACATTACATTAACATAGCAGCTGCACCTAGTTACATTACATTAACATAGCAGCTGCACCTAGTTACATTACATTAACATAGCAGCTGCACCTAGTTACATTACATTAACTCCCACATAAATCCCTCCTCTGGGACTAATTAGTCCCACAAACCACCATCTAAGTGACACCAAGAGGATAGAGGCAAAAACGACATCAACTTCATACATACAATGAACTTGAATAAGGCACACAAACCGACTAGACCAAACATCTCCAATCCATAACATGGATAGGAGTAAAAGATCTAGTCAAAAATAAAAAAAATAAAACACTATTAAATCAACCAATATACTATGAAGAAACAATGAGCATGTAGTACATAGCCTTGTTCTGAGGTTATCTCAGTTATGTAGAATATAGAGAGAATAATACAATGAATATGATACTGGTAAAAGTAAATTAATAAAATACCTTCAGTTGCAAAAATAAAAGTAATAAGACATCATTCTAAAATAAAACACTAACACGATCCTCTCTCGCAGACACCTCTCTAACAAAAGATTTATCATTGATAACAAAACCTGTTAGAAGAGTAAGGACATGGTCTGTAGACACTTGTAACCAGAATACCCTCTGTTACCTAACATTAAAAGTGATCCTTATTTTAGAAGGCAAAACTAGCTTGAATTGAAATAAAATATATATATATTCATTGATTATATATAAGAACCCAAACAAACACAAAACAATACAGGACATTAGGCTAAACAAAAATATTCTAGAAATCATCTCAGTGGAGCACATTCCTCATCCTGACAGATAAGACAATCCTCTCGTTGACACATGGCACAGAACAAAGGATCAACATGATGGATATTGTCCTCCTTCACCGTTATTTTTGGAGCACCACTTGCAACGACCACGCAAATGACATTTCTTGCGGATATGCACAAGTACTCATTCATCCTAATTTGGTACTTTAGCATAAACAGGACGACCATCTTTACGAAAGTCACGGCAAGCATAACCACCTCCCGGAGTCACCCCGTAGAGACAATTAGGATAACCAAAAGGACAATCGAGGGGTCCTCCAACAGCATTGCAAGACTTTCCATACCCATTAGTATAATGACCAGGGTTTCCAGGCACAGGGTTAATTACCACCGGCGGATGCATTATGCCATACTTATCAAACCAGCTATCAGGCACATAACCTCTCAAACCACTCCCATCCCTTGGATTAGCTCTATGCATTGACATCTGCTTAACTGTTGTCTGAACCACAAGAGATTTAACCAAGGGCAAAACACAACAAAATACAACACCTAGTGCTGTTGCTGTTGCTGGAGAGGTTGTGCATAATAAGCAATTTGTCCGTTTTAATTTTAATGCTGTATATTGAGCCCATTCATACCATTCATTTCTCACTAATTTCTCCACTGATTTACCCTTGTGCAGTTCTGGGGTTGGAGTCACAATGTCCTTTTCTCGAGGTAGATTGTTAGAGTTTGTCAGAAAGTTCCAAATATTAGTAAAGAACCCACCTGACTCTGATACTTCAGGTTTCTTTGTACTTGCAGTGGACTGCTTGGTAAGGGCAGTAGGTGGCAATCTAGTGGTAACAGCTGTGGTGTTCAAAGCATCTGTTACTGTTGCTGTCTTTTCTGTTGTCACAGTCCTTTCCTGGTCTGGTACCAGCGTGGGCCAATTCGGATGATACTTACACTATTCCCTTCAGTCCATTTAGTATTCACTATTTCTACTATATATTCTCCGCCTTCCTCTTGATCACGCTTGTCCATGGTGATCAGCCAAGTGTCCTCTCCTTTAGTTATTGTCAAGTTGCATTCTTTCGAGTCCCAGATGACTTCTCCTAATGTCAGATGAAAGGTCCATCCACAGAGTGCTATTTCTGGTGGAGGTCTGATTCTCCTGATTGAGAGAGATCTCTGAACTTCTTCTTTAGTTATTATCTGGGGTGGGGATGCTAATCCTATTGTCAGTCTTTTCAGATTGTTCAGCAGGTTCCTCTCGTTTTCTTCCTGCTTCCACCATAATGCTTGATTGTGCTTGAGTCTGTTGTTTCTCCACCAGTGTTCACTGTTGCTCTTGTCATGTCAATGTTCTGTTGTTCTAACTTCGAATGTCTGTTAAGGGGACCATCCAAGAGCTGAAAAATCAATCGTGGGGAAATCCCCTTCTTCAGCCTGTGGTACATCTCCCTCTCCTCCTCTTTGTGGGGCTTCTCCCTCTCCTCCTCTTTGTGGGGCTTCTCCTTCTCCTCCTTCTTGTGGGGCTTCTCCTTCTCCTCCTTCTTGTGGGGCTCCCTCCTCTGACCCGATTGGGCTTCCATCTGGAAAGGCATTGATTTCAGGAAAGAGTCTCTCCCATTCTGTAGGTGGTACTTCGGGGTCCCACTGTAAAGGGCTTCTGTCAGGGAGGTCTGCCACAATAGGTATGTCATTAGGAGTAGCAGGCATGTCACTCCCTCCCAACCCTGGACTCTCTGGCCCCACAGGAGTGAATATCGGTTGTTGCAGGTTTTTTCTCCAGCATTGTCTCTCTTTCGTCCTCTTCTGTGTGCATTCGGCGGTGCATCAGTCGTATCCTTGTTTTCACTTGGTCTGCTGACTTCTTGACTCCTCCTCGGCGTCTCAATCTCTTCCGCTGCTCCTGCTCCTTCTGGGCTCCCACCTGGTGAATCAACATCCTCTGTGTCCTCATCTCTATGCGGTTGTCTCCTCTCCGATGGGACTCGGGTGCAGTGGTTTAGATGGTACCACGTCTGGCTTCCTTTCACCTGGACGGCCGTCGGCGTCGCGTTGGCCACCTCGTAGGGTCCTTCTCTCCTCGGCTGGTTCCACTTCCTCCGGAACACCCGAATGTAGACCAGATCCCCTGGTATCACCGGGCAAGGTCCGTCAGGTCCTGGCTCAGGCACCTTCTTTTTTCTCCTGTGAATATATAGCTTCATGTATCTCAGTTAGATGCTGTACATATGCTTTTAATTCCTTTTGCAATATATCTAAGGAGGGACCTTTGTATAGTCCCCCTAACGTTGGTACAGGCATGGGTCGACCCGTAAGCATTTCATGCGGTGATAAATGCGTGCTTCTGTTAGTTTCCATGCGACAATTCATTAGAGCAAGCGGCAAAGCATCTACACAATTAAGCCCCGTAGACTCACAGATCTTTATTATTTTGTTTTTCAGGGATCCGTTAGCTCTCTCAACTAAACCTTGTGATTGCGGATGATAAACACATCCCGACCGTTTCATTCTTAACTTCTTGGGGCTATGTGGGACGTTAGCGTGCCCCCCGTGGCGCACCCTATCAACAGCAGGTGCATTTCAAGAGCGGCAAATTTGAAACCAAATAAATGTCAAAATTCAGATTTCTCAAACATACAACTAACTTACAGCCTTTGAAAGATAAACATCTCCTTAATCTAACCACGTTTTCCGATTTCAAAAAGGTTTTACGGGGAAAGCATAAAGTTAGGTTATGTTAGGAGAGTACATTGAAAATAGCTGTGTGTAATGCATTGTTGATTCAAAGACAGGCGTCACCAAAACCATAAAATCAGCTAAAATTATGCACTAACCTTTTACAATCTCCATCAGATGACACTCCTAGGACATTATGTTAGACAATGCATGCATTTTTAGTTCTATCAAGTTCATATTTATATCTAAAAACAGTGTTTTACTATGGCGTTGATGTTCAGGAAATCGTTTCCCTCCAATACCGGCAGTCAAGTCATGACAACAAAATAATTAATTAATATTAGAAAACATTGGTAAAATATTATATTGTCATTCAAAGAATAATAGATTACATCTCTTGAACGCAATGGACTTGCCAGATTTAAAATTAACCTTACTGGGAAATCACACTTTGCAATAATCTGAGCACTGCGCCCAGAAAAATACGCTTTGCGATACAGACTAACCGCCATGTTGGAGAGATCTAAAATCGAAAATACTATGTAAATAATCCATTACCTTTGATTCTCTTCATCAGATGTCACTTCCAAAGAGTCCCAGGTCCATAACGAATGTAGTTTTGTTCAAAAAAGCTCATCATTTATGTCCAAAAACCTCCGTGTTGTAGCACATGATCTAAGCCAGCCGGACTTCACTTCACTTCAAGAACGGAAAAAATATATTTCCGTTCGTTCAAACATGTCAAACGTTGTATCGCATAAATCATTAGGGCCTTTTTTAACCAGAACATGAATAAAATTCAAGGCGGACCATTGGGTTCTCTTTTAAAACGTTTCGGAATGAGAGTACCCAACATCAACTCGCGCGCCAGGTGAGTAATGGGCCATCACGTTCCATGACTCTTATTCGGTCAGATCTCAGAGTAGAATACTCAAAACACTTTGTAAAGGCTGGGGACATCTTGTGGAAGCAATAGGAAGTGCCAGAATATTCCTAACCCCCTTTGTTTTTCAATGGCATAGGCTCAAAGTCAATTCAACACATCAGGTATCCACTTCCTGTCAGAATCTGTCTCAGGGTTTTGCCTGCCAAATGAGTTCTGTTATACTCACAGACACCATTCAAACAGTTTTTGAAACTTTAGGGTGTTTTCTATCCAAACCTGAACAATAATGTGCATATTCTAGCTTCTGAGTTGGTGTAATAGGCAGTTAAAAATTCTCAATACTGCCCCCTATACCCTAACAGGTTAATTGCTGTATTATTGTTTTTACAACTTTTTGTATAAACGCTGAACCATTGTCTGAACTGATTTCGGACGGAATACCAAACCTGGGTATTACTTCTTTTGATAGGAATTTTATCACTGTGCTCAATCCCTGATCAGCCGACGGTATTGCTTCTATCCATCTGCTAAACCTGTCTATGATGACTAACGTACCTTTTTACCTTGTATAGGTTTGATCATGTCTACGTAGTCCATCACAATGTGTCGGAATGGACCTTCTGGAACCGGTATGTGACCTATGGGCATAGTTATACCTTTACGTATGTTATTTTTCGCACATATTTCACATTTTGACAAGATCTCATCTACTGTTGCCTGTAGATAAGGTGACCAAAAACCTTGTTTTTTGATTTTTCTTATCACCTCCCCCTTTGCACAATGATCTAGATCATGTGCATCATTAATCAGCAACGTCAATAAAGCAGTGGTGGCAAGTATGGCACCGTCATGTGTTCTCCATACTCCATGTCTGTCAACAGAGGTGTCCCTCTGTAGCCAGGTATTTTGCTCAGTAATTCTAGCACAAGACTGAATTTGAACCAACTCAGCCAGAGTTGTAATTGGCACGATGCCAACCATATCCATCAAAGGTGCAGTTAAAATAGGGACAATACATCTAGACGCCTTCTTGGCAGCTTCATCAGCTGCATTATTACCCCTAATAACAAAGTCATTACCTTTTTTGTGTGCTTGACATTTGATTATTGCTAGTTTCCGAGGGTACATTCATACCATCACGGCTGTCTAATCATCCCCAGCTTACAATTGGCTCATTCATCCCCCTCCCCTGAAACTATTCCCCAGGTCGTTGCTGTAAATGAGAATGTGTTCTCAGTCAACTTACCTGGTAAAATAACGGTAAAATAAAAAATAAAAACATTAAAGCTGTCATTAGTTTAACAATTTGAGCGTGATGCTGGATGGGAGTACCATCACTCTTTTTAAATCCTCTCTGTTTCCAGACTGCCCCAAACAAATGACATACACCATGTGCGTAAGCTGAATCAGGATAGATATTAACTGTCTTTCCCTTACCTAGCACAAATGCTGCAGTCAGTGCCTGTAGTTCAGCCAACTGGGCTTAACAGGGTTGAGGACAATATTCTAATATTTCCTCAGTGAAAGCCTTTCCCTGTTGTTTAACTACTGCAACTCCTGCATGATTACCTGTGTAGTCCCTGAAACAAGAACCATCTACAAAGTAGTTCTCCATGTTACTTTCCCCTCTGTCTATTAATGGAATGGATTCCAGGTCTGGACCCAGTTTGGTAAATGTTAAGGCTTCTGCAACACAATCATGCGCCTTCCCTTCAAAATCAAATGGAATTCTCTCGGCTGGATTGACAGTGTTACATCTTTTAATGGAGACGTCAGGATGAGTGAGTAGAGTCATGTAGTCTAAAGTCCTGGCGTTAGTTAACACAAATTTACCCTGTTCTATCAGCTCCACTATTTTATGATGAGTGCTTATAATCACAGGATATCCCACGGTGATAGTTGACGCCTTGTCATAAGCATAATGCAATGCTGCCAACCCTTGATAACACGGCGGGTAACCCTGAGCTACCGGATCCAGTTTAGAACTGTAGTAAGCGATAGGCTGTTTCTTCGTACCACTACATGTTTCCTGCATAAGAAACAGCTGCTGCATAATTATCACACCTATTTGCTACGTATAACAAAAATGGTTTAGTATAATCTGGGGCTGCTGGTGCTGTTTGCATCTCCTTTTTAAGTGTTTCAAATGCAACCAGAGCATCAGTGTTCCATTCTAGTTGTGCTCTCAGATTTAAGCCTATGCCATTGAAAAACACAGGGGCTGATGAATGTTTTGGCACTTCCTATTGCTTCCACTAGATGTCACCAGCCTTTACAAAGTGTTTTGAGTCTTATACTGTGAGATCTGACCGAACAAGAGCCTTGGAACGGTGATGGCCCATTAGACACCTGGCACGCGAGTTCATGTTGGGTACTCTTGTTCCAATACGTTTTAAAAGAGAACCCAATCGTCCGCCTTGAATTTTATTCATGTTCTGGTTAAAAAAAGGCACTAATGATTTATGCTATACAACGTTTGACATGTTTGAACGAACGTAAATATATTTTTTCCCCTCGTTCATGAAGTGAAGTCCGGCTGGCTTAGATCATGTGCTAACAACACGGAGCTTTTTGGACATAAATGATGAGCTTTTTTGAACAAAACTACATTCGTTATGGACCTGGGATTCCTGGAAGTGACATCTGATGAAGAGAATCAAAGGTAATGGATTATTTACATAGTATTTTCGATTTTAGATCTCTCCAACATGGCGGTTAGTCTGTATCGCAAAGCGTATTTTTCTGGGCGCAGTGCTCAGATTATTGCAAAGTGTGATTTCCCAGTAAGGTTATTTTTAAATCTGGCAAGTCGATTGCGTTCAAGAGATGTAAATCTATAATTCTTTGAATGACAATATAATATTTTACCAATGTTTTCTAATATTAATTATTTATTTTGTTGTGTTGACTTGACTGCCGGTTATTGGAGGGAAACGATTTCCTGAACATCAACGCCATAGTAAAACGCTGTTTTTGGATATAAATATGAACTTGATAGAACTAAAAATGCATGCATTGTCTAACATAATGTCCTAGGAGTGTCATCTGATGGAGATTGTAAAAGGTTAGTGCATAATTTCAGCTGATTTTATGGTTTTGGTGACGCCTGTCTTTGAATTGACAATACATTACACACAGCTATTGTCAATGTACTCTCCTAACATAACCTAACTTTATGCTTTCCCCGTAAAACCTTTTTGAAATCGGAAAACGTGGTTAGATTAAGGAGATGTTTATCTTTCAAAGGGTGTAAGATAGTTGTATGTTTGAAAAATCTGAATTTTGACATTTATTTGGTTTCAAATTTGCCGCTCTTGAAATGCACCTGCTGTTGATAGGTTGCGCCACGGGTGGCACGCTAGCGTCCCAAATAGCCCCAAGAGGTTAAAGGCAATTCAACACATCAGGTATCCACTTCCTGTCAGAATCTGTCTCAGGGTTTTGCCTGCCAAATGAGTTATGTTATACTCACAGACACCATTCAAACAGTTTTTGAAACTTTAGGGTGTTTTCTATCCATATATAATAAGTATATGCATATTCTAGTTACTGGGTAGGATTAGTAACCAGATTAAATCGGGTACATTTTTTTATCCAGCCGTGAAAATACTGCCCCCTAGCCCCAACAGGTTAAGCTGTTCAGCGTCTTTCATTATCTCTCTTAGGGGAGCTGTTTTGACTACGTGCTCCTCTATCCAGTCTGAGCTGAATCCTGTCATTCCTAAAAAGGTCATCGTTTGAGCTACCGTTTGCGGTAATGGTGCTTTGCTAATACCCTCTAGCTGTCCTGGAGCTATTGCTTTAGTTCCATGAGCTATTGTCCCACCTAAGTACTCAACCTGGGGTTGACAGTACTGCAGTTTTGTTTTAGAGACTTTGTGTCCTCCTTCTGCTAAACGCTGTAGTACCTTTAATGAGTCAGAGTGGCACTGTTCCACTGTTGAGGCACAGATTAACAGGTCATCCACATATTGGATCAAAGTGCCATCAAGCATTAATTCTTCCAAATCAGCTCTCAGTATTTGATTGAATAAGTGCGGGCTATGCCAAAATCCCTGGGGAAGTCTCGTATAAGATAGAGTTTTGCCTCTGTCTAAATGCAAACAAATGCCTGCATTCTTCCACCAGGGGTACACTAAAAAATGCTCCACACAAGTCAATTACGGTAAAGTACTTGGCATCAGGGGGAACATTAGTCAACAGTGTGTGAGGGTTTTGGAACTTCCGCAGTACAATCCTGTGCAATATCATTAAGTCATGTACCAGTCTACATTTTTTACCATCGGCTTTAAGAACAGGTAGCAAAGGTGTATTGCACAGGCTTGGCATCTCTATCAATACACCTGCCCTGAGCAATCCTTCAATTGTTGAACTTATTCCTTCTTCAGCTTCAGGCTTCATAGGATACTGAGCTTTCCAAGGGGGTTTAGCATCCGGTTTTACTTTGATGTTAAAAAACCTCTTACATCTAGGCGTTCCGCTAGCGGAACCCCGTTCTGCCAACAGCCAATGGGATCGCATGGCGCGAAATACAAAAACAACTAAAATACCACAATTCAATTTTCTCAAACATACAACTATTTTACACCATTTGAAAGATAAACCTCTCCTGAATCCAACCACGTTGTCCGGTTTTCAAAAAGGCTTTACAGCGAAAGCAAAACATTAGATTATGTTAGGAGAGTACATAGACCAAAATAACCACACAGCCATTTTCCAAGCAAGCATATATGTCAATAAAACCCAAAACACAGCTAAATGAAGCATTAACCTTTGATGATCTTCATCAGATGACACTCCTAGGACATTATGTTATACAATACATTATGTTTTGTTCAATCAAGTTCATATTTATATCCAAAAACAGCTTTTTACATTACCGCGTGATGTTAAGAAAATGTATTCCCACCAAAAACTTCTGGTGAATTTACAAAAATACTCATCATAAACGTTGACAAAATACATAACAATTATTTTAAGAATTATAGATACAGAACTCTTTTATGCAATCGCTCATCAGATTTTAAAATAGCTTTTCGGCAAAAGCACATTTTTCAATATTCTGAGTACATAGCTCGCCATCACGGCGAGCTATTCAGACACCCGCCAAGTTCGGGGCAACCTAAACTCAGAATTAGTATTAGAAATATTCTCTTACCTTTGCTGATCTTCGTCAGAATGCACTCCCAGGACTGCTACTTCCACAAGAAATGTTGTTTTTGTTCAAAATAATAAATTGTTATGTCCAAATACCTCCGTTTTGTTCGTGCGTTCAGGTCACTATCCAAAGGGTAACGCGTGAGCGCAATTTGATTCACAAAAAGTAAAAATGTTCCATTACCGTACTTAGAAGCATGTCAAACGCTGTTTAAAATCAATTTTATGGTATTTTTAACGTAAAATTGCGATAATATTCCAACCGGACAATAGTGTATTCATTCAAGGAGAAAAAGAAAAAACAGCGTGCTCGCGAGAACCCGCATATCCAATCTCTTTGTCCTCAGGCAGACCACTCAGTAACTGAGCTCCTATACTCTGCCCAGAGACAGGAGAAGGCTCAATCCACTTTCTGAAGGCTTTAGACAGCCAATGGAAGCCTTAGAAAGTGCAACGTAACAGCACAGATACTATAGTTTCGAAAGGGACTAGAAAGAATAACTACATTTCTCAGATCCTACACTTCCTGGTTGACTTTTTCTCAGGTTTTTGCCTGCCATATGAGTTCTGTTATACTCACAGACACCATTCAAACAGTTTTAGAAACTTCAGAGTGTTTTCTATCCAAATCTACTAATAATATGCATATTCTCGTTTCTGGGCAAGAGTAGTAACCAGTTTAAATCGGGTACGCTTTTCATCCAGCCGTGAAAATACTGCCCCCTATCCATATCAGGTTAACGGGACTTGCTGATTTTACTAACTCCACATCTGTATCATGTTGTGACCATACCTCTGGTGGTATGATATTTTCCATTTCTTCTCCAAGCTCACTAATCGGTTCTATTCCCTTACCTAACAATACCTGTTGGCCTACACTGAGCTCTATCTCTCTAGGATCCCCAATCATCAATATAGTGGTTATTATTTTGATGAATGCCATATCTTTTGAATGGAAAATTAATGGTTTTCTCTGTTCTATCCAATCTCTTCCTTCTAGCTTTCTTCATCATAGGTCCTAGATCCTTTGATGTAAATCCCTGATTTACCAGCAATGTAATGTGAGGGACAGAGTCAGAGACATTGAACCACTTTTGTACAAATTCAGATCCGTCTCCGTCTATCACATCCATTGCAGCTCCCTGCTTTCCAATGATTACATACTGAGACATTATTGGTGCTTTCCTTCCATTTGCCCCCATAACCCAGAGTTGTTCTAACAAAGGGTCCTGGTGAGAGTCAAATTGCATTGTGCAGTGATATTCAGATTTTGCTCTAACTGCTTTAGGTATTTGGGCCTGAATAAATTGACCCCATCTCCTTACAGTTCTGTCTACATCTGCCTCAATGCCTCCTAACCAATATATATTAGCTGTCTCGACGGCAGTTACCACTGGTAATTGTAGTCCTGTTTTTTCTATTATCACCCTCTCAGGAGAACATTTAATTTGTATCCCCATTTTGCATAGAGCATCCTTTCCAATGGATTAACTGGTGTTTGATCTGATTCTAATATTGGAATTATGGCTGATTTACCATCAGCAGTCAGACGAACTGGAGCAGTCATTGGAATTAGCTGCGTTTTTCCCGAGAATCCTATTGTTTTGGCATATTTACCAGACATGGGGAGATGAGAGGCATAATTTGAACTCACACACGTGTAAGTGGCTCCAGTATCTATCATCGTGGGTGTGCCTCTATTCTCTATTTGAACCTGCAGTATAGGTTCTTGATCAGCTCTCGTGGTTATCATTGGGAACTGACCCTCCCCTGTAGGATTCTCTGGGCATCCCTAGTATGTTTGATTAGGCCCTGACCATGGGTTCACAGGGCCCGAAGGTTGGTTTTGGTTGCCCTGCCATCCACCATTTGGATTCCAATTACTCTGGTTTCCATTACCAGGTGGGTTCCAGCCACCTGGATTGTTGTTTGTTGGTGGTCGCCTGCTATTTGTGTTTCCTCCAGTCCGATCCTGCCAAGGGTTTGTAGGGCATTCTCGTCTGGCAGACCGCACCACCCTCTGGAGAGCCCTGCAGTTGTGGGCGGTGCAGTTGCCGTACCAGGCGGTGATACAGCCTGACAGGATGCTCTTAATTGTGCATCTGTCAAAGTTTCTGAGGGTCTTAGGGCCAAGCCCCCCGTTACGCCTTCTTCACAACACTGTCTGTGTGGGTTGACCATTTCAGATTGTCAGTGATGTGTACGCCGAGCAACTTGAAGCTTTCCACCTTCTCCACTGTGGTCCCGTCGATGTGGATTGGGGCGTGCTCCCTCTGTTGTTTCCTGAAGTCCACGATCAAATCCTTAGTTTTCTTGACGTTGAGGGAGAGTTTATTTTCCTGGCACCACTCCGCCAGGGCCCTCACCCTCCTCCCTGTAGGCCGTCTCGTCATCGTTGGTAATCAGACCTACTACTGTTGTGTGGTCTGGGAACTTGATGATTGAGTTGGAGGTGTAAAGTATATATCCAGAAGGGTTGTCTCCTCCTCTTGGTGACACTTCCACCTGGAATTGAAGACACACTGTTAGAGCACTGGACAAAGTGACAAGCAACAAGGTTATTTTCATCCTTGCTTCAGCTCTGTTTCAAGCATCTGGATGTCTGGCCCACGTACATGTTGTCACTAACACAGAGTAGGATGGTAAATCACATGTCATGTGACCACGTCTTTAACACAACCTTTTTTCCAGACCTAGGGTGTCGGAACTCTGAGGTTTTTACCAGGGACCTCACGATACGATACATCCTCATTCAGTCCTAACGGCTGCAGTGTATCAAGTCGGGCTGGGCGATATGGCCTAATAGTTATATCTACATTCTTGCGATACAGGCATTTTCCATATCACGCTAAAATATCCATTTTTTTTCTATATATCGCCCAGCCCTATTGTCAAGGCTGTATCCAGGCTGTATAGCTGGGTAACCTCTGTATCAAGGCTGTATAGCTGGGTAACCTCTGTATCAAGGCTGTATAGCTGGGTAACCTCTGTATCAAGGCTGTATAGCTGGGTAACCTCTGTATCAAGGCTGTATAGCTGGGTAACCTCTGTATCAAGGCTGTATAGCTGGGTAACCTCTGTATCCAGGCTGTATAGCTGGGTAACCTCTGTATCCAGGCTGTATAGCTGGGTAACCTCTGTATCAAGGCTGTATAGCTGGGTAACCTCTGTATCAAGGCTGTATAGCTGGGTAACCTCTGTATCCAGGCTGTATAGCTGGGTAACCTCTGTATCCAGGCTGTATAGCTGGGTAACCTCTCTATCAAGGCTGTATAGCTGGGTAACCTCTGTATCCAGGCTGTATAGCTGGGTAACCTCTGTATCCAGGCTGTATAGCTGGGTAACCTCTGTATCCAGGCTGTATAGGTAACCTCTGCTCCTCCTCTTCTTCCCTCCAGACTCCCTGCAGCTCTCTGTCTCTGAAGAGGAGGTTCCCCCTGAGCAGCAGCACTGTGAGCAGGAGTGGAGCCCCAGTCTGGGGCAGGAGGACCCAGAGCCCACACAGATTAAAGAGGAACAGGAGGAAGTCAGGACCAGTCAGGAGGAAGAGCAGCTTCAAGGTCTTGAGCCTGATGTCATAGAGTTCATATTCTCTCCTTCCTGTGTGAAAAGTGAATGTGATCTGGAGGACCCACGTCAGTCCTTGACTCTTCCCCAAACCCAGACTGTGGAGAACAGAGAGAGAGACTCTAAACCAGTGGATCTCAAACCTTTTGGCACTGTGACCCACATTAAGGGTCTCTACATTCCCTGTGACCATCCAGGTAATCAAAACAATGCCTCCAGCCACAGCTCAGCTGTAAGCAGCGACACAGTAGGACTTTACAGCAGCCAACCATTGGATCCCAGTCCAACATTGGATCGAAACCCACTAATGGGGGAACATTGTTCCAAACCCAGCACCATGTCTAGAAAAGCGTACCACTGCCGTGATTGTGGTGAAGCGTTTGCTCTGAAAGCTGACCTGCAGAGACATGTGACTCTCACCAAGAAGAGACCCAGTGAATGCAGCTTCTGCAAAAAAAGCTTTAACTCCACCTGTAAACTGAAGGCCCATGTCCGACTCTGTCATGTTGGGAAACCCTGCACCTGCCCTGTTTGTGGAAAGACCTTCAAACACAAAGGAGTTCTGTCCAATCACATGAGGATTCACACAGGAGAGAAATCATTTAGCTGTGGTGACTGTGAAAAAAGCTTCAATCGGAAGATGTGCCTAACTGAACATAAATTGACTCACACAGGAGAGAAACCATTTAGTTGTGGTGACTGTGGGAAAAGCTTCAATCGGAAGGGGCACCTAACCATGCATAAAGTGACTCACACAGGAGAGAAACCATTTAGCTGTGTTGACTGTGGGAAAAGCTTCAATCGGAAGGGGCACCTAACCATACACAAACTTACTCACACAGGAGAGAAACCTTACAGCTGTGGTGACTGTGGGAAAAGCTTCAATCGGAAGGGGCACCTAACCATGCACAAACTGACTCACACAGGAGAGAAACCATTTAGCTGTGGTGACTGTGGGAAAAGCTTCAATCGGAAGGGGCACCTAACCATGCACAAACTGACTCACACAGGCGAGAAACCTTACAGCTGTGGTGACTGCGGGAAAAGCTTCAATCAGAAAGGGGACCTAAGGAGGCACAAACTGATTCACACAGGAGAGAAACAACATGGCTGCTCCGTCTGTGGTAAAGGATTCACTCAGAAGACTAATCTGCTGAGGCACGTGGATAAAGTCCACAAAGAAAAGAAACAGGACAGAAACTGAAAGAAAGGGAAAGGGGGATACCTAGGTAGTGTTCCAACTGAATGCATTCCACTGAAATGTGTCTCCCGCATTTAACCCAACCCCTGTGAATCAGAGAGGTGCGGAGGGGCTGCCATGATCGACATCCACGTCGTCGGCGCCCGAGGATCAGTGGGTTAACTGCCTTGCTCATGGGCAGAACGACAGATTTTTACCTTGTCAGCTCGGAGATTCTATCCAGCAACCTTTCGGTTACAGGAAAGAACATTAGGGCAAAGAGATTGTCTGGGGAAAAATAAATAATGGCAAAAGGAAAAAGAAACATATCAAATACTTAGGATGCTTAATGAGTGACAACAAACAACAAATATATTAAGATGACTTTATTCCATTACTCAACTATATGAAAGCAGATCTAATTCAATGGAATAATCTTCCCATAAATCTTACATGTAGAAGAACCTCTTCAAAATGGCATGGCTCCTAAAGTTTTTGTATTTATTTTCGGTAATTCCAATTACCCAACCGAATAAATTATTTGAAAAAGTATACTGGGTCATAAGTCTGTATATGATCAAGATACATGATTGGTCAGTGGGGGAGTGGGGTTAGAGCCACATGTGATTGGTCATAAGTCTGTATATGAGCAAATAGAATAAAATGGTTTCCATCTTCCTGAGTCTGAGGGTGGTTTTACATTCCTGACTTGGAATTATATCAACTTCCTGCCCAAGGCTTTTGCTTGCGACCATATAGTTACATCTTTTGGACATCAGAGCAACCTTGAGGGAATCTTATTTGAGTCAGAAAATGATATTCGTATGATTAGGTAAGATATACAAAACCTTGCAGAGAGACTATCCAACTGACTATCTCTTTAAAATATATATATATATTAACTATTGGAACCAAAACTTAAAAAGAACTGATGATGTCACAGGAGGATAGGAAAGTTGGAGCATAATTCATGAAATTACGGTTAACAAGAATGTTCGCTTAATCCGGTATAAACTAATGTATAGAATATATTATACAAGAGACAAAATTCACAAATTTTACAGCACAACGGCAGTCATGTCTCAAGTGTAAAACTAACAATGACTCAATAATCCAGGACTTCTGGGAACGCTATAACGAGTTAGAAAGGTGGATATCAGAAGTATTACAATGTAAATGTACTTTTTAATCTGTCTGTCTGCATATTTCAAGACATGGCATATGGGGGGGCATAGTGAGAGACCTAATGGGCTGGAATATTCTCTTCTCATCTTGAAAAACACCTATACTAAAAACATAGAGAATTGATCTGCCATCATTGACACAATGGAAAAATCAAATGATTTATTATCGAAATGTTGAAATATCATGGGCAACCGAGGAAAAACGAATTGGTACAATTTTAAGGCTGTGGCAAACAATAATGCAGGTATTAGGGATGGAGGTGTGGTCAGGTATTAGGGATGGAGGTGTGGTCAGGTATTCGGGATGGAGGTGTGGTCAGGTATTTGGGATGGAGGTGTGGTCAGGTATTAGGGATGGAGGTGTGGTCAGGTATTAGGGATGGAGGTGTGGTCAGGCTTTAGGGATGGAGGTGTGGTCAGGTATTTGGGATGGAGGTGTGGTCAGGTATTAGGGATGGAGGTGTGGTCAGGTATTAGGGATGGAGGTGTGGTCAGGTATTAGGGATGGAGGTGTGGTCAGGTATTAGGGATGGAGGTGTGGTCAGGCTTTAGGGATGGAGGTGTGGTCAGGTATTAGGGATGGAGGTGTGGTCAGGTATTAGGGATGGAGGTGTGGTCAGGTATTAGGGATGGAGGTGTGGTCAGGCATCATCAAATATGCAGACGACATGGCTCTGGTTACTTGCCTGGAGGTCAAGTCCATCTCCAGCTACTCCCAGTTCATTGACTGCTTGACAATAGCTTCCTTGACCTCAACGTCACCAAGACTGAACTGTGCCTTGGAGGAAAGAACGCTGAGGAAAACAGAGGCCCTTCTCTAGAGCATGTCACCATGGAAGGACGTGGAGCAAGTCACACATGTTAAATACTTGGGGACAATTTTCGACCACAAACTTCCAGTAAAACACTGACCTCATCTACAAAAAGTAATTGGCAGCTTATTTCCCTACTTAAGAAACAATTAAGTTTTAATGCAAGCAAACACACTGTTCATGGTGTACAAATCCCTGACCGAGTGTTCTCAATTACAACATCCCCTTCTGGTATGGGAACCTCTCAGTGAGGAACAGGAGTTAACTGGCATAAGTTGTCCCAGGCCAGCAAAACTGTCAGCAGCAAACGGCCACAACTCCAAGAACTGTACACACAGAACATCACAAGGAAAGCACTCCAGGTCTTCAATGACAACACCCACCCACTGCAAGCATCCTTCCAAATGCTGCCGTCAGGTCGGAGACGACAGGTGGAACTCACAATGAAGAATGGTCCCCCAAAAAATGGATCCCCTCTGCAGTGACAATCCTTATTAAGACTAATGAACGGACATGTAAATGTTGAATTTGTTTCATTCTGATATTTCATTCTGACGTAAATGGTTAATGTGTTTAATTCTGATTTAATTTGTTTCATTCTGACATTTAATTCTGACATGTAAATGTTTAACGTGTTTCGTTCTGACATTTCAATATTTAATGTGTTTCATTCTGACATGTAAATGTTTAATGTGTTTGTGTATGTTTTGTCTCTTTTATTATTTTATTGTAACTCAGAGCGCCAACGACACATTTTCATTCTGTTTAAACGTAATGGACAATAAAGTTGGTATTTTCTGCTTATCTTAAAGCCTGGATCATTCATCCTTTGAGTTACAGAAAATCAAATTTGACACTAAGTAATTGTACAAAGAAGTCCGACTTTGGCTTTTATCCCAACCCCCCTGAAAGAGACACATACATGGAGCAGGGGGCTGCCATACTACAGCACATGTGGAGCAGTTGTTGTGGGGGGTTATGTGCCTTGCTCAAGGGCAGGACAGCAGGTATGGAGCATCTACAGCATCTAGGATTTGACACCAGAAACCACTTCCTGTCTCCCAGGGTGATGAGAGAATGGCTTACTGATGTTACCACTTACTTCCTGTCACCCAGGTGGATTAGAGAATGGTTTACTGATATTACCACTTACTTCCTGTCACCCAGGTGGATTAGAGAATGGTTTACTGATGTTACCACTTACTTCCTGTCTCCCAGCGTGATGAGAGAATGGTCTTTCTGATGTTATTGATACATTCAAATCTCTTTCCATCTGTCAGAGTATTCCTCATTCATTTTGACCTAATGCTGCTCACTCAGGATATTGTTTGAACATTTTGGGAGTAATGATATACAGTCGACTCCTGATGAGCGCATTTTGTATAAGTGTAAACTTCTGTTTTTAGTGAGCTACAGTGTTCTTCCAGCCCCAATTCAACAACATTCTCTATAACTGCATTCTCTGGTTTTAGTGCACGCTGTCCCATCAATCCCAAGCCCGTAGCAGCTGTTAGGAGTCACCTGTGTTACAATTTCTTGTCCTTCTATTCAGTTAGAATCTATTAACACTGGAGTGATAGATATGCAGATGATGATGTGCAAGTAGAAATACTGGTGTGCAAAAAAGTAAATAAAAACAATATGGGGATGAGGTAGGTAGATTGGATGGGCTATTTACAGATGGGCTGTGTACAGCTGCAGCGATTGGTTAGCTGCTCAGATAGCTGATGTTTAAAGTTAGTGAGGGAGATATAAGTCTCCAACTTCAGCGACTTTTGCAATTCGTTCCAGACATTGGCAGCAGAGAACTGGAAGGAAAGGCGGCCAAAGGGGGTGTTGGATTTGGGGATGACCAGTGAGATATACCTGCTGGAGCGCGTGCTACGGGTGGGTGTTGTTATGGTGACCAGTGAGCTGAGATAACTTTACCTAGCAAAGACTTATAGATGATCTGGAGCCAGTGGGTTTGGCGATGAATATGAAGCGAGGGCCAGTCGACGAGAGCATACAGGTCGCAGTGGTGGGTGGTATATGGGGCTTTGGTGACAAAACAGATGGCACTGTGATAGACTACATCCAGTTTGCTGAGTAGAGTGTTGGAGGTTATTTTGTAAATGACATCGCCGAAGTCGAGGATCAGTAGGGATGGTCAGTTACGAGGGTATGTTTGGTGGCGTGAGTGCAGGATGCTTTGTTGTGAAATAGGAAGACGATTCTAGATGTAATTTTGGATTGGAGATGTTTAATATGAGTCTGGAAGGAGAGTTTACAGTCTAACCAGACACCTAGGAATTTGTGGTTGTCCACATATCCTAAGTCAGAACCATCCAGAGTAGTGATGCTAGTCGGGCGGGCAGCGATTGGTTGAAAATGCATTTAGTTTTACAAGCGCTTAAGAGCAGTTGGAGGCCACGGAAGGAATGTTGTATGGCATTGAAGCTCGTTTGGAGGTTTGTTAACACAGTGTCCAAAGAAGGGCCAGATGTATACAGAATGGTGTCATCTGCGTAGAGGTGGATCAGGGAATCATCCGCAGCAAGAGCGAGATCGTTGATATATACAGAGAAAAGGGTCAGCCCGAGAATTGAACCCTGTGGTACCCCCATAGAGACTGCCAAAGGTCCGGACAACAGGCCCTCCGGTTTAGTACCTTGAGCGTCGCTGAGGTGCACCCATGACCAGCTCGGAAACCGGATTGCACAGCGATCTGTTTATTAACTTGGCTTTCGAAGACTTTAGAAAAGGCAGGGAAGGATGGATATAGATCTATAACAGTTTGGGTCTAGAGTGTCACCCCCTTTGAAGAGGGGGATGACCGTGGCAGCTTTCCAATCTTTAGGGATCTCGGACGATATGAAAGAGAGGTTGAACAAACTGGTAATAGGGGTTGCAACAATGGCGGCAGATAATTTTAGAAAGAGAGGGTCCAGATTGTCTAGCCCAGCTGATTTGTACGGGTTTTGCAGCTCTTTCAGAACATCTGCTATCTGGATTTGGGTGAAGGAGAAGCTGGGGAGGCTTGGGCAGGTAGCTGCGGGGGGTGCGGAGCTGTTGGCCGGGGTTGGGGTAGCCAGAAGGAAAGCATGGCCAGCCGTAGAGAAATGCTTATTGAAATTCTCGATTATCGTGGATTTATCGGTGGTGACAGTGTTTCCTAGCCTCAGTGCAGTGGGCAGCTGTGAGGAGGTGCTGTTATTCTCCATGGACTTTACAGTGTCCCAAAAGTTTTTTGGAGTTAGAGCTACAGGATGCAAATTTCTGTTTGAAAAAGCTAGCCTTTGCTTTCCTGACTGACTGCGAGTATTGGTTCCTGACTTCCCTAAAAAGTTGCATATCGCGGGGACTATTCGATGCTAGTGCAGTCCGCCACAGGATGTTTTTGTGCTGTCGAGGGCAGTCAGGTCTGGAGTGAACCAAGGGCTACATCTGTTCTTAGTTCCACATTTTTTGAAAGGGGCATGCTTATTTAAGACTGTGAGGAAATTACTTTTAAAGAACGACCAGGCATCCTCTACCGATGGGATGAGGTCAATATCCTTCCAGGATACCCGGGCCAGGTCGATTAGAAAGGCCTGCTCGCAGAAGTGTTTTAGGGAGTGTTTGACAGTGATGAGGGGTGGTCGTTTGACTGCGTACCCATAGCGGATGCAGCCAATGAGGCAGTGATCGCTGAGATCCTGATTGAAAACAGCAGAGGTGTATTTGGAGGGCAAGTTGGTCAGGATAATATCTATGAGGGTGTCCATGTTTACGGATTTAGGGTTGTACCTGGTGGGTTCCTTGATAATTTGTGTGAGATTGAGGGCATCTAGCTTAGATTGTAGGACTGCCGGGGTGTTAAGCATATCCCAGTTTAGGTCACCTAACAGAACGAACTCAGAAGATAGATGGGGGGGGGCAATCAATTCACATATGGTGTCCAGGGCACAGCTGGGAGCTGAGGGGAGTCTATAACAGGCGGGAACAGTGAGAGACTTATTTCTGGAGAGATTAATTTTTAAAATTAGAAGCTCGAACTGTTTGGGCATAGACCTGGAAAGTATGACAGAACTTTGCAGGCTCTCTGCAGTAGATTGCAACTCCTCCCCCTTTGGCAGTTCTATCTTGACGGAAAATGTTGTAGTTGGGGATTGAAATCTCCGAATTTTTGTTGGCCTTCCTAAGCCAGGATTCAGACAAGACAAGGACATCAGGGTTGGCGGAGTGTGCTAAAGCAGTGAGTAAAACAAACTTAGGGAGGAGGCTTCTGATGTTAACATGCATGAAACCAAGGCTTTTACGATTACAGAAGTCAAACGAGAGCGCCTGGGGACACGCAGGACCTGGGTTAACCTCCACATCACCCGAGGAACAGAGGAGTAGGATAAGGGTACGGCTAAAGGCTAACAAAACTGGTCGTCTAGTGCGTTGGGGACAGAGAATAAAATAAGCAGATTTCTGTAATTTTGTAATCATCTCTGGCCCTCTGTGTTGCCTTATCACATGTAAAATAAATGAAGAAAAAAAATGTAAATATAAAATATGACAAAGCTGTTAAACATTATCCTAAATAGAAATCATCAACTTGGTGTTTAATATGAGTGTTTCAGCACAATTTATCCTTTATGTTTTTTGTACACACTTTTTATTTTAAATATGTCAACATGTATTTGTTGTCAATGTTTTGGCGTCAAACTTGTGGCAGTTATGAACAGTCAATAGTTGGAAGAGTTGCAAAAATGCCATTGTTGATAAGATGTTTTTTACATTTTTTTAATTTTATTAATTGGACTATTACCTCTTGACCCATATGGTCAATCTACTAGAAACACAGATATGACAAATGAACAGTAATATATATTAATATAAAATGTAAAGTTTAAATTACCAAAGTTACAATAGATTACCATAGATTTTCTGTTAACTACCAAAATTACCGGTAGCTTTGCAACCCTAATGGGGACTCTTCTTGCCGCTCAGGGAGACGGAACATAGTTACACTCCAAATTGACCGCAAGAACACCAAACAGATACAGTATGTGGGGAAAAAAAACAAGAATAATTTCAAACCATGATAACACTGGGGATAAGATCCAGCCAGGTTACCTGTGATACAAATCAGTATTCGACTGCCATGCATGTCGGGAGATGATGTGGAAACCGGCCACTAGAGGCAACAGTGAGCGCTGTTACCTTCAAGTAGGTTTGGGTTGTGGACTGGGATGGCGGAAGGGAGTAAGCATCTGCCTCTGATTCCAAAGGTTACAAGTTCGAATTCTGTGAAGTTTTAAGCCTATCCCAAACCTTAACCCTTACCGTAACCATTCAGCATTAATACCTAACCTTAACCATTCAGCATTAATACCTAACCTTAACCATTCAGCATTAATACCTAACCTTAACCATTCAGCATTAATACCTAACCTTAACCATTCAGCATTAATACCTAACCTTAACCATTCAGCATTAATACCTAACCTTAACCTTAAACACTTCCAAATTTTACGTTTAAGAAACATTCTGACGTGAGAGACCTAGTTGATATGATCACATATACAGGACCAGTCAAAAGTTTGGACACACCTACTCATTCAATGGTTTTTCTTTATTTGACTATTTTCTACATTGTAGAATAATAGTGAAGACATCAAAACTATGAAATAATCATGTTGTAACCAAAAAAGTGTTAAACAAATCTAAATATATTTTAGATTCTTCAAAGTAGCCACCCTTTGCCTTGAAGACAGCTTTGCACACTCTTGGCATTCTCTCAACCAGCTTCACATGGAATGCTTTTCCAACAGTCTTGAAGGAGTTCCCACATATGCTGAGCACTTGTTGGCTGCTTTTCCTTCACTCTGCGGTCCAACACATCCCAAACCATCTCAATTGGGTTGAGGTCGAGTGATTGTGGAGGCCAGGTCATCTGATGCAGCACTCCATCACTCTCCTTCTTGGTCAAATAGCCCTTACACAGCCTGGAGGTGTGTTGGGTCATTGTCCTGTTGAAAAATAAATTATAGTACCACTAAGCGAAACCAGATGGGATGGCGTATTGCTGCGGTAACCATGCTGGTTATTAAGTGTGCCCTGAATTCTAAATAAATCCCTGACAGTGTCACCAGCAAAGCACCCCCACACCTCCATGCTTCACGGTGGGAACCACACAAGCAAAGATCATCCGTCCACCTACTCTGCATCTCACAAAGACACGGCAGTTGGAACCAAAAATCTCAAATTTGGACTCATCAGACCAAAGGACAGATTTCCACCGGTCTAATATCCATTGCTCGTGTTTCTTGGCCCAAGCAAGTCTCTTCTTATTATTGGTGTCCTTTAGTAGTGGCTTCTTTGCAGCAATTTGACCATGAAGGCCTAATTTACACAGTCTCCTCTGAACAGCTGATGTTGAGTTGTGTCTGTTACTTGAACTCTGAAGCATTTATTTGGGCTACAATTTCTGAGGCTGGTAACTAATGAACTTGTCCTCTGCAGCAGAGGTAACTCTGGGTCTTCCTTTCCTGTGGCGGTCCTCATGAGAGCCAGTTTCATCATAGCGCTTGATGTTGTTTGCAACTGTACTCTTAGAAACTTTCAAAGTTGTTGAAATGTTATTCACTATTATTCTACAATGTAGAGTAGGTGTTCTAAAACTTTTGACTGGTACTGTAAATCTATTTACACGTGGGAATACTTGGGAACAGATTCCCTAAATGAATAAAATAAATATTCAACAACAAACCAAAAAAATGTAATTCTATATTTTGTTATCTTGTTTTAATCAGAAAACTTGGGGCCAAATAAATCACCCAACGGGCCACCTATTGGGAATCCTACATTACATCTGGACATCTTGTATCCATATCTGACTACGACATTGAATGTTCACAACTCTCCAACCCCATCCCTCAGTTGTTCACCTAAAAAGTGGTGGTTGTCTGAACTGCAGATTGTCCATTTCATACACAAAGAGTAGCAACATTACCTGTCAGGTTCAGACAACAGCCCCATTATATCATTACTGTGACATTGGACTGAGCAGGATCAGGAGGACCAGTTAGAGTTGGTCCACAGGTGTATCTCAATACTCTCTTAGTCCCCTCTCTGTGTCCTCATTTACTTTCTTTGTGGATGTTTTTCACGTGTTAGCAGATTAGTCTTCTGAATTAATATATTATCAAACTAGCAGCCATGTTGTTTCTGATTGAAGTTTTTCCCTCAGTCACCACAGCTAAATGGTTTCTCTCCTGTGTGAATCAGTATATGTCTCCTTAGGTCCCTCCTCTGAATAAAGCTCTTCCCACAGTCTCCACAGGTGAATGGTTTCTCTCCTGTGTGAGTCAGTTTATGCATGGTTAGATGCCCCTTTCGATTGAAGCGTTTCCCGCAGTCTCCACAGGTGAATGGTTTCTCTCCTGTGTGAGTCAGTTTATGCATGGTTAGGTGCCCCTTCCGATTGAAGCTTTTCCCGCAGTCACCACAGCTAAATGGTTTCTCTCCTGTGTGAATCAGTATATGTCTCCTTAGGTCCCTCTTCTGAATAAATCTCTTCCCACAGTCATCACAGGTGAATGGTTTCTCTCCAGTGTGAGTCAGTTGATGTTCAGTTAGATGCACCTTCCGAATGAAGCTTTTCCCACAGTCACCACAGCTAAAAGGTTTCTCTCCTGTGTGAGTCAGTTTATGTTCAGTTAGGCTCACCTTCCGATTGAAGCTTTTCCCACAGTCACCACAGCTAAATGGTTTCTCTCCTGTGTGAGTCAGTTTATGAGTGGTTAGATTCCCTTTGAGACGGAAGCTTTTCCCACAGTCACCACAGCTAAATGATTTCTCTCTGGTGTGAGTCAGTTTATGAGTGTTTAGGTTCCCTTTGAGACGGAAGCTTTTCCCACAGTCACCACAGGTGAATGGCTTCTCTCCTGTGTGAGTCAGTTTATGCCTGGTTAGGTGCGCCTTGCGAATAAAGCTTTTCCCACAGTCACCACAGATAAATGGCTTCTCTCCTGTGTGAATCCTCATGTGCTTGGACAGAGGTTTGAGATCCACTGGTTTGGAGTGAGTCTCTCTGTTCTCCACAGTCTGGGTTTGGGGAAGAGTCAAGGACTGAAGTGGGTCCTCCAGATCACATTCACTTTTCACACAGGAAGGAGTGAATATGGAGTCTTTGGTATCAAAGAGCCCTTGAAGCTGCTCTTCCTCCTGACTGGTCCCGAGTTCCTCTTTAATCTGTGTGGGCTCTGGGTCCTTCTGCCCCAGACTGGGGCTCCACTCCTGCTGCTCAGGGGGAACCTCCTCTTCAGAGACAGAGAACTGCAGGGAGTCTGGAGGGAAGGAGAGGAGGAACAGATGTTATTTATATAAAGCTTGTACACGTCCTAATAATTTGAGAGATTTCTCAGAAAACTAGATGTTTTAATCACCGTATGCTTACTTCTATTATGACCTCACGGCGTTTAAGATGAGCAGAGTCAGGGGTCTACAGGACTGAAGCCGTACTCTGCCTACTGCCATCATCAATATAATATTGAATTACTAGTGTGAACGTAAACGTACTCACTGTCTCTAATGAAATGCATTGGAGGCAAGAGAGGCTGTGCTATTTATGCTTCTGGATAATAATGAATGAATCTTCAATGACGACAAGTGAGGAAGTTAAAAGGAACAAAGATCATCACCCCCCAAAATGCTGACCTCCCCTGTTATTGGTAAGGAGGAGGGTGTATGATCTTCACTCCTGATTTTGACGTATATTATCTTCATTATTCATCATTTATTTGTGATTATCCATAATCATAGTATCAGCCACATGAATGTATAAGTGTTCAGAAATATATTATAATCTTATTTACAATTAAAAAAATGACTCCAAAAGTACAATACGTTACACTTTAAATGTTTGTCATTTAGCAGACGCTCTTATCTGCAGCAATTTACTTGAGAAATTAGGGTTAAGTGCCTTGCTCAAGTGCACATGGACAGATTTTTCACCTAGTCGGCTTGGGGATTCGATAGGCCACCCGTGGCCCCACATTATTCACCTTTCAGTACGTCTACATACTAACCTATTCTACATAGTTTAATCTCCGGTGTGATCTCCAGCAGTCTCCGTAGAAGATCATTCTCCTCCTGGTACTCCGCTACTGCTTTCGCAAATTCCCCGGAAATCTCCACAGCAGCAAACGCCGTTAAACGCTCATTTAAAAACTCTCGAAACGACTGTAGTTTAGACATTTTCAGTGGACTGAGAGTTGGGTGTTCAGCTAGTATGGCTTCTTGACGTGGGTCCTCCTGATCACATTCACTTTTCACACAAGGAGGAGTAAATATGAACTCTATGATATCAGGCTCCACCCCTTGAAGCTGCTCTTCCTCCTGACTGGTCCTGACTTCCTCCTGTTCCTCTTTAATCTGTGTGGTCTCTGGGTCCTTCTGTCCCAGACTGGGGCTCCACTCCTGCTGCTCAGGGGGAACCTCCTCTTCAGAGACAGAGAGCTGCAGGGATTCTGGAGGGACGGAGAGGAGGAGCAGAGGTTACCACAGTCCCCAAATCCAGAACAAATTCAAGAAAGCGTACGGTATTATAAAGAGCTATTGTTGCATGGAACTCTGTTCCATCTCAAGTTGCTCAAATGAAAAGCAAACCTGGTTTAAAAAAACAGATAAAGTAACACCTCACATTGCATCTCCCCTATGTGACCTAGATATTCTGTGTGTATGTATTGATATGTAGGCTACATGTGCCTCTTTTTAAATGGATGTAGTTCTGTCCTTGAGCTGTTCTTGTCTATTAATGTTCTGGATGATGTCATGTTTCATGTGGACCCCAGGAAGAGTATCTGATGCTTTTGCAACAGCTAATGGGGATCCTAATAAAACACCAAATAACCACAGTATTAGTTATAACCATAAAACGGTCAAACAGGGAAATGGTCCTAATCGTTTTTCCACCATTCATTTCTCCCATAGGGGATTTTACAATAACTTAAAATAAGGGCTGTGACTTTAATTAATAAATTCACCTATATTTACCCCCCCAAAATGAAATGCTAATTAGCTCCTAATGTGGCTATCACAAAGAACTACAAAACATAAAGAACTACAAACACCATAATGATCTGGACGGGACTGCCAAATCGAGGCAAAGGTAAGAATCTATGGGTTCACTATCTAACGTCATCTAAATGTAGTAATGAATAAACTGGCAAAAATGTATTTAAATGAACAATTCTGTGAACTGCCTTGTACGAGTTTTAAAATTACGGAAATACCTGTTAGAAAAGAAGTCAGCTATAGACGACGTGCAGGCGCTTGCTGGGATTTGTAGTTCCACATGATATCTACTTTGATGCTAATTAGCATTTTTCGAAGCTGAGAGTAAAAGAGACGAATATCAGTGGAGGCTCCTCAGAGGAAGGGGAGGCCCATCCTCCTCAGTGGATTTCATTAAAATGGTTTAACATTCAAAAAAGTTATCCTTTTTAGATAAAACTATATTAAAATATATCCATGTCACCAAATAATTTATAAAAAAAAATAAAAAGAGTCGCACACTCCAAATATAAATTCCCTGTAATTTATTGGGTAAATCACCAATGTTTCGGGCATCACTGTGCCTTCTTCAGGGTGATGTCATGAATACTTGATATGATGTTCATAAGAAGGGCCTGAGATCAAAGTCAATATTTAGACCACTAAAGGGTCAATGTTTTTGGATAGGATATCCAGTAAGCCTCCCTTTATATTAGTAGGATCTCCATGTTACCTCCTCTCCTTGGTAGAGTAACATGCTCAATGCCTGTGTATTTTTAGGGCGGAGATTGGATGATTAGCTTCAACAAAGTAAGCTGCTACACTGCAATGTTCTTACACCTGATTGAGCTGCGGTGTTCAGTTATACGTGCTACTCTAAGGTAACACCATGGTGTAGCCAGAGGACAGCTAGTTTCCATCCTCCTCTCGGTACATTGACTTCAATACAAAACCTCGGAGGTTCATTGTTCTCGCCCCCTTCCATAGACTTACACAGTAATTATGACAACTTCCGGACGACGTCCTCTAACCTATCAGAGCTCTTGCAGCATGAACTGACATGTTGTCCACACAATCATAGTACTAGTTTAATTCTCCGATCCTAAAAGCATAAGCTACAGCTAGCTAGCACTGCATAACATGTGGTGAATAGTTGATTCAAAGAGAGAGAAAGACAATAGTTTAACACTTTTGAACGATTTAATATCTTCAAAAATGAAGGAGAAGAGAGAGAGAGTTGGCTATATTTCGTATATTTTTCACTTCTACTTAGCTAGCGAATGCAGCTAGCTAGTTAAGCCTACTTAAACACCCAGCTCAAACAGAGATGGATGCTATGTTAGTGTAATGAGTGTGAAATGGCTAGCTAGTTAGCGGTGGGCGCTAACAGCGTTTCAATCGGTGACGTCACTCGCTCTGAGACCATGAAGTAGTTCTTCTTTCACTTGCTCTGCAAGGGCCACGGTTTTTGTGGAGCGATAGGTAACGATGCTTCGTGGGAGGCAGTTGTTGATGTGTTCAGAGGGTCGATGGTTCAAGCCCAGGTTGGGGCGAGAAGAGGGACAGAAGCAACACTGTTACATTAGCTAGCTGGCTATGGCTATCCAACCCTGGAACTCTTCCAAGTCAAGGTAAGCTTTTGGCTTTATAAATGTATTACCACCGGGGTCCTCCGGTGTAACTGCTAAACTGCTTGCTGACTACACTGTACTGCATGATTGTAGAGGGTTTACTAACGTGTTAGCTCTAGTAACTATGTTGACTATGACGTTATAATTTAACTAGACAAGTCAGTCAAGAACAAATACGGTCTACTGGGGAACAGTGGGTTAACTGCCTTGTTCAGGGGCAGAATGACAGATTTTTACCTTGTCAGCTCGGGAATTCGATCCAGCAACCTTTTGGTTACTGGCCCAACGCTCTGACCACTGAGCTATCTGCCGCCCCATGTTAGCTAATAATGGTGACAATGTAGGATGTGTGTAGCGCTTATGATATGAATGTTTGGAAAGATTTGTTTGCCTGGTCACAGACAGCTGATGTGTTGTGCACTGAAGGGAAAAGGTGAGAAAAAGAGATCACGTAAATGCGAGAAGGAATTATAGCTACAACGTTCAAAGTGATCATACTGTTTGCATGTTCCTGTTACGAAAGTGAACTGCGTTTGCGTGTGATCAGGGGTGTATTCATTCCGCAGATTCTGCTGAAAAATGTTATTAAACGGAAGCAAACGGAACAGGGATAAACATACCTGAATTTGTCCAATAGAAACTCTTGTTTGCAAATGTTGGACTAATGATTACACCCTAGATCAGCTAGTTGCAGGCAATAGTGTGCAAGGCGGTATTAAATGTGTCGCTGTCTATCACCTTGATTACTCAAATGTTTCTCAACCTGTGCATCTATGTTGTAAACTTTAATTCATAGGCTAGGCAGTAGCAACCTCATGATGGCTATAGGGAAAATGTGAGCATCATGTAGTAGCCTAAACCCATTAATGTTACATTGAGCTGGGTGAATGGAATATGAATGACAGTTATCCAATATGCTGTAATAGAAATAAGGCCGTGCTCATAAAAAAAAAAAAAAGATTGTCCTCCATCTTTAACAGCACCGACCGCCACTGACAAATACATTGATAAAAGTCACCTTGTCTGAGATTTACATGGTTATCAAAACGTCAAACCGGGGTAAGCCTGCATTAAACGCAAGCCTTATTTTAAGTGTTTCTAAAATCTCCTATGGGAAAAATGAATGGTGGATAAACGATTGGAACCATTTCCCTGTTTGAGCGCTAGGTTTTATGGGTATTATTACACCTCCACTGTGGGACTCTATACAGGCTTTAGACATCAGGGTTGGGGTCAATTTGAATTTTTAAGCCAATAAATTCAAGACTAGGCTAACTATAATGCCAATTCAATAGTTAAAAACTAGAATCCATTTTCAATTACTTGTCAGTAATTGAAGAGAAGCTATTTATTTCCAAATTTGATCCATTTTTGAATTATAAATTCAAATCACTTCCTGTTTTTATGACAATGTTTTTATCCATGCACGGTAAGTTTAAAACCAACTTCTTCAACATGTATGAAGTGGTGATTAGTTAACAATTGATCAATAAAGTGGAGCTATAGCTAACTATCAGTATCTACATACGAACCTATTCTACATAGTTGTATCTCTGGTGTCCTCCGCAGCAGTCTCCGTAGCCGATCATTCTCCTCCTGGTATTCTACTACCGTTTTCTCAACTTCCCCAAAAATATCCACAGCAGCCGCCGTTAAACGCTCATTTAAAAACACATGAAACGATTGTAGTTTAGACATTTTATGTCAAATTAGAGTTGGGTAGCCTATTCAGTTTAGTCAGTGTGTATTTTCTTTACTCCACACAAGGAACAGAAAAAATAAAAACTCGTTACCAATCCTACTTCCGTGTTCAAGTCAAGGAATCTTAGGACGTTCTTTGTTCTAGTTGGTGATGAACCCAGAAACACAACAGGGCCGCCAGCTGGATGGGAGTTTACTGTGAAAGGCAGCCTACAGACCACTAGTCAAGGAAAACGACGACTACATGTAGACAAACAGTGGTTATCATCAGTATAGGATGATCTGGGAGAATCAATTCTTCCCCAGGAGTCAACAGTTTATCATTACTCTATACAAGATTAAATCAACATGATGAATGAGCAGCATTAGGGCAGAATTTAAGGATACCTTTTCTGAAATTGTTTTTCATTTCATGTATCAGTTACGTGAGCCTGACCAAAATCAAATGACCAGATATTGCTATTTCTAATGAAGGGAACAATTAAACAGACTTTGAACAGCAGACCTGTGAATTTCCTACAAAACTCTGTACTGTTTGATCATTACTTCGTCATTAAAATCAAATCAAAATTTGAAGTGGGTCTTCCTGATCACATTCTCTTTTCAAACAGGAAGGAGTGAAATTGAAATCAGTAATATCAGGCACCAGCTCTTCAATCTGCTCTTCCTTCTGACTGGTCCTGACTTCCTCCTGTTCCTCTTTAATCTGTATGGGCTCTGGGCCCTCCTGCCCCAGACTGGGGCTCCACTCCTGCTCACAGTGCTGCTGCTCAGGGGGAACCTCCTCTTCAGAGACAGCGAGAGAGAGCTGCAGGGAGTCTGGAGGGAAGGAGAGGAGGGTAGAGGTAATCTACGGTATATACCACAGAAGTATATAGAACACCTGAATCATACAGATGAATTCAAGATTTATATGACCTATACAGCCTTTAGATATGCTTGAGTGCAAACAGCTAGGACCAGCTTCCAAGTTTGTAGATTTTTATAAAGTCCATATCGATACAGAAACACTAAACAATAATTAAGACACTTTTAATAACAAGCTGATTGACAAAGTCATGACAAATTTGAATAATTTAATGCTACCACCCCTGCAAATCAAGATCAACCAGCTATTTCTCTGGAGACCTAATAACAATTTTTTTGTATTTTATTAGGATCTCCAATAGCTGCAGCGAAATACATACACACATAATATCAAGGTGAAATAGGGGAGAGGCTTTGTGTCTTGAGGTGTTGCTTTATGTTTTTTGAAACCATGTTTGCTGTTCATTTGAGCTATCTGAGATGGGAGCTTCATACAATTATGGCTCTATATAATATTGTATGCTTTCTTGAATTTGTTCTGGATTTGGGGACTGTGAAAAGACCCCTGGTGGCATGTCTGGTGGGGTAAGTGTGTGTGTCAGTGCTATGTGTAAATTGACCATTCAAACAATTTGGAATATTCAACACATTCATGTTTCTTATAAAAACAAGAAGTGATGCAATCAGTCTCTCCTCTACTTTTACCCAAGAGAGACTGGCATGCATATGATTGATATTAGCCCCGATTACAGTGAAGAGCAAGATGTGCCACCCTGTTCTGGGCCAGCTGCCGTTTTCTAGGTCCTTCTTTGCAGCACCTGACCACATGACTGAGCAATAATCAAGATAAAATAAGATTAGAGCCTGCAGGACTTTATTTGTGGAGTGTGATGTCAAAAAAGCAGAGCCTCTCTTTATCACGGACAGACCTCTCCCCATCTTCGCAAACAATGAATCCAAATGTTTTGACCATGACAGTTTACAATCCAAGATAACACTAAGTAATTTAGTCTCCTCAACTTGCTCAATAGCCACATTATTCATGACCAGATTCAGCTGAGGTGATTTGTACCAAATACAATTCTCTTAGTTTTAGAGATGTTCAGGACTACTTTATTACAGGCCACCCATTCTAAAACTGACTGCAACTCTGTGTTTAGTGTTGCAGTGATCTCACTAGCTGTGGGTACGTACAGGGTTGAATCAACAGCATACATGGACACACAGGTTTTGTATAATGCCAGTGGCAGGTCATTAGTAAAACATTTAAAATAGTAGAGGGCCAAGAGAGCTGTCTTGCGGTACACCACACTTTACATGGTTAACATTAGAGAAACTTCCATTAAAGAAAACCCTCTGTGTTCTATTAGATAGATGGCTCTGAATCGACAATATGACAGAAGTTCGAAAGCTGTAACACAATTTTTGTTGTGTTATGGTCAATAATATCAAAGGCTGCACTGAAATCTAACAGTACAGCTCCCACAATCCTCTTATTTTCGATTTCTTTCAACCAATCATCTTTCAACCAATCAATCAGTCAATCTTTCAACCAATCATCAGTCATTTGTGTCATTGCAGTACATATTGAATGCCCCTCTCTATAACCATGCTGAAAGTCTGTTGTTCATTTGTTTCCAGAGAAATAGCATTGTATCTGGTCAAGACCATATACTTTTTTTTACATACGTTTGCTAAGGGTCGGCATCAAGCTGATTGGTCCGTCCTCAGTATCTTTCCATCAAAGTTGTCAATACCAGGTGGTTTCTCATTATTGATGGACAACACTTTTCCCACGTCACCCACACTGACTTTACAAAATTCAAAATTATAATGCTTTTCCTTCATTATTAATTATTTTACGCCTGAAAATGAAGCTCACATTTTGTTGTTGGCATTTCATGCTTAAGTTTGCTCATTCTGCCAATGAAATATTCATTGAAGTAATTGGCAACATCAAAAGGTGTTGAGCCATCTGACTCAATGTAACGCCCTGGCCATAGAGAGGGGTTTTTGTTCTTTATTTTGGTTAGGCTAGGGTGTTAGAACGCCCACCCAATGTATGTTCATTTTTCTATGTTTTTGGATTTCTTTGTTTTGGGCCGTGTGTGGCTCCCAATCAGGCACAGCTGTAGTTCGTTGTTGCTGATTGGGAGTCACACATAAGTAGCCTGTTTTTTCCTTTGGGTTTTTGTGGGTGATTGTTTCTGTTTAGTGCTTTCTGTTTCGTTGTTAGTACCTGACAGAACTGTTGGCTGTCATTTTGTTTATTTTGTCAAGTGTTCTTTTTTTCAATTAAAATTCATTCAAGATGAACACATCCTCCGCTGCACCTTGGTCATTCTCTAACGACGGCCGTTACACTCAATGAACGATGGAGTTGAATTAGTCTTTCTGCCCATCATTTCATTTAAAGTTTTCCAAAGCTTTTTTTCCATTTCACTTCATAATTTCTTTGTTTCATAGTTCAGTTTCTTCTTTTTGTTTAGTTTAGTGACATGATTTCTCAATTTACATTACGTTTGCCAATCGGCTGTGCAGACAGACTTGTTTGCCATTCCTTTTGCATCATCGCTCTCAACCAGATATTTTTTTAATTCTTCATCAATCCACTGGGATTTTGCAGTTTTTACAGTCATTTTCTTAATGGGTGTATGCTTATTAGTAAATAGAAGAAGCAATTTCATAAATGAATAAAGTGCAGCGTCTGGATGCTCCTAATTGCACACATCAGACCAACAAATATATTTTTTACATTTCAACATAGTAATTAGTACAGAACGTTTTGTGTGATCTCTTATAGACAATTTTAGGCCCAGCCTTTGGAACTTTGGCTTTCCTAGATATGGCTACTATATTATGGTCAGTACATCCAATGGGTACAGCTTTAGAGCAGGTTTTGTAGCATTAGTAAAACATGTGATCAATACTAATGGATGATATAGTTCCTGTACTGTTTGTAAAACCCTGGTAGGTTGATTAATAACCTGAACCAGATTACAGGCACTGGTTACAGTGAGCAGCTACATTTTGAGCGGACAGATTGATAAAAACAAAACAGGTCTATATTCAGGTCACCTAGAAAACAGACCTCTGTGTTAATGTCCACACACATTATCAAGCATTGCACACATATTATCCAGATAATGAATGTTAGCACTTGGTGGCCTATAGCAGCACCCCAAAAGAAGAGGCTTTAGATGAGGCAGATGAACCTGCAACCACGACACTTCAACAGCATTAGACATGAGTTCCTCTAAGATGATCAGGAATATGGCTCTGAACAACACAGCAACACCTCCACCAGAAACATTCCTGCATTTTCTGTAGATGTTATATCCCTGTATTGCTACTGCTGTATCATCAAAGGAATAATCCTTAGTGAGTTTCAGAGAATGGCAAATATATGAATGTTATCTGATGTTAGCAAGTTATTGATTTCATGAACCTTATTTCTAAGGCTACATATATTAATATGGGCATTTTCTTCTTCTTTCTGAGTATCTTACCGGTGATAGACATACTGTATATATATATATATATACACACACAGTGCATTCGGAAAGTATTCAGACCCCTTCCCTTTCCAGATTTTGATACGTTACATCCTTGTTCTAAAATGGATGATATAAAAAATGTTCCTCATCAATTTACACACAATACCCCATAATGACATCACAATACCCCATTATGACAAGTATTTAGATCCTTTGCTTTGAGACTCGGAATTGAGCTCAGGTACATCCTGTTTCCATTGATCATCCTTGAGATGTTTCTGCAACTTGATTGGATTCCACTTGTAGTAAATTCAATTGATTGGACATGATTTGGAAAGGCACACACCTTTCTATATTAGGTCCCACAGTTGACAGTGCAGGTCAGAGCAAAAACCAAGCCATGAGGTCGAGGGAATTGTCCGTAGCGTTCCGAGACAGGATTGGAACTGAGCAATGAGGGGGAGAAGGGCCTTGGTCAGGGAGGTGACCAAGAACCTGATGGTCACTCTGACAGAGCTCTAGAGTTCCTCTGTGGAGATGGGAGAACCTTCCAGAAGGACAACCATCTCTACAGTACTCCACCAATCAGGCCTTTATGGTAGAGTGGCAATACGGAAGGTCACTCCTCAGTAAAAGGCACTTGACAGACCGCTTGGAGTTTGCCAAAAGGCACCTAAAGACTCTCAGACCATGAGAAACAAGATGCTCTGGTCTGATGAAACCAAGATTGAACTCTTTGGCCTGAATGCCAAGCTTCACGTCTGGAGGAAACCTGGCACCATCACTGCGGTGAAGCATGGTGGTGGCAGCATCATGCTGTGAGTATGTTTTTCAGCGCCAGGGACTGGGATTGTCAGGATTGAGGGAAAGATGAACTGAGCAAAGTACAGATAAATCCTTGATGAAAACCTGCTCCAGAGCTCTCAGGACCTCAGACTGGGGCGAAGATTCACATTTCAACAGGACAACGACCCTAAGCACACTGCCAAGACAACGCTTCGGGACAAGTCTCTGAATGTCCTTGAGTGGCCCAGCCAGAGCCCGGACTTGAACACAATCTAACATCTCTTTGGAGACCTGGAAATAGCTGTGCAGTGACACTCCCCATCCAATCTGACAGAGCTTGAGAGGATCTGCAGAGAGGAATGGGAGAATCTCCCCAAATACAGGTGTGCCAAGCTTGTAGCATCATACCCAAGAAGACTCGAGGCTGTAATCGCTGCCAAAGGTGCTTCAACAAAGTACTGGGTAAAGGATCTGAATACTTATGTCAATATACTATTTCCGCTATTATAATTTTTTTTGACATTTGCAAAAACGTACAAAAAACAGTTTTTGCTTTGTCATTTTGGGGTATTGTGTGTAGATTGATGTCACGTCCTGACCAGTAAAATAGGTTGTTTGTTATTGTAGTTTGGTCAAGGCGTGGCAGGGGGTGTTTGTTTAGAATGTTTCGGGGTTTGTTGGGCTATGTCCTTGTTAGTCTATTTCTATGTTAGTTCTAGTATGTCTATTTCTATGTGGTGTTTTTTGGGTTGACCTTCAATTGGAAGCAGCTGCTCCTCGTTGCTTCTAATTGAAGGTCCTATTTAAGAGGGGTGTTTTTTTCTATGGGATTTGTGGGTAGTTATTTCCTGTGTTGTGTTCGTGCACCTGACGGGACTGTTTAGTGACGTTTGTTGTTTTCGTATACGTTTTTCTTTTGTTTTCCTTCTTTAATAAAATAACAAGATGAGTTTACACGTTCCCGCTGCGTTTTGGTCCAATTCATACGACAGCCGTGACAATTGATGAGGGGAAAAAAAACGATTTAATCCATTTTAGAATAAGGATATAACATAACAAAAAAGTCAAGGGGCTTGAATGCTTTCCTAATGCCCTGTATATGTTAGGGCAGGGATTGGGGACATTGTCCTGTGTAGTGTGTCGTCTTTCGGATGGGACATTTAACGGGTATCCTGACTCTCTGTGGTCAATAAAAGATGCCATGGCACTTCATCCCCCCTCCACTCCCCTGTAACTATTCCCCAGGTTGTTGCTGTAAATTAGAATGTGTTCTCAGTCAACTTACCTGGTAAAGTAAAGGTAAAAATGTTTGTATTTATTTATAACACACAAAGTATGACAAGAACATTATTTGGCTAATAGAGTCAGTCAATTAGGCTAATGAGTGTTAGTGTGTGTATATATGTGTGTGTGTGTGTGTGTGTGTGTTGTGGTGCAGAAGCTACTGACCTGGAAGCTAGATGGCAGACGACCACACCGGGTTCCACTCCTATCAGCTAAAAACAAGAAGAAGCGGCTCCAGTGATCACATCATCACCACCACTGGACAACTGAGCAGTGGAAAAACATGGCCTGGAACATGACAGTTCAGTTTACTTGACCGGCCTGGTCAGTCCCCAGAGCTCAACCCAATAGAACATAATGGGATGAGATGGAACGGGCTGTTGGCAGCAAGTCGTATATACATGTAGTTATTACCATGCATGGTAATCCCTACATTGTAGCCTGTACATGTAATACATTGTAAGGGCTGTCGTCATGGAGAGAAGAAGACCAAGGTGCAACGGAGTTAGTGTTCATGATTTAATTCAAAAAGAACACTGGAACACTACAAAACAAGAAAACACCGACAGCTCAACAGCACTGACAGCTGAAACACAACTGAACAGAAACAATTACCCACAACCACAAGGAAAAACACACACTACTATATAGGACTCCCAATCAAAGGCAACTCAACACACCTGCCTTCAATTGGGAGTCCAACAACCAACTCACACGTAACACAGAAATCTCTGCCACGCCCTGACCAAAACTAATACAATTGCTCCCTCTGCTGGTCAGGACATGACATATATTCACTGATCATGTACTCTACCTTGGCAAATAAAGGTGTAGTTCAGGTATGAATGTCTAACATTCTTTTTCAGTCATATCCAATACCAGGAGTATCACATTCCAGTCTTTGAAGGATGCTGTGTCTGCATGTATGTATTACAATTATACACTTCAACAGTGTTTACCGACCTGGGACATCAATGGTTACACATTGTAACTATGCAATAGACTAGAAACATGATTTAACTAGTTAAAGGCTGATTTGTAATTCATATATACAGAAATATAATTTAAAAAACAGTACACTACACTTCTTATGCATCATGTAAATACTCTAAAAACCGGTTCATCTCAATATTTAATTTCCTTCATTTGCATTGATCTGATAAATCAAATTGTATTTGTCACATGCGCCAAATACAACAGGTGTCGACCTTACCGTGAAATGCTTACTTACAAGCCCTTAACCAACAATGCAGTTCAAGAAAGAGTTAAGAAAATATTTACTAAATAAACTAAAGTGAGAAAATCATAAAGTAACACAAGAAAATTAAATAACAATTTGTATTTATTGAACTTGGCAAGTCAGTTAAGAACAAATTCTTATTTACAACGATGGCCTAGGAACAGTGGGTTTAACTGCCTTGTTCAGGGGCAGATTGACAGATGTTTACCTTGTCAGCTCGGGGATTCGATCTAGCGACTTTCCGATTACTGGCTCAATGCTCTAACCACTAGGCTACCTACCGCCCCAAATAACGAGTCTATATACAGGGGGTACCTGTACCGAGTCAATGTGCGGGGGTACAGATTAGTTGAAGTCATTTGTAAAGTGTAAAGTGATAGATAATAAACAGTGAGTAGCAGCAGCAGTGTAAAACAAAAGGATTGGTGTAATATTAAGACTTCATTTCCACCAGTAGAGAATGTGAAACACTTTATTGAAAGAAGTTCATTATCCAAGGGTTATAAATACATGCATTATAAATACTATAATTGTAATATTATATTATAAATACAAGTTCAATCTGTACTTGAATGCACATCTGGTGTGCATTATAAAAACAGAGGAAGAAAGAGGAGGTGGTGAGAGAGATTTAAAAGACAGAAAGGGAACGAGGTAAGAACAGAGGATCAGGGTAGACAGAATATAATTAATGAATCACAGTGCTACCCTAATATTCTCTCAGTTCATCACAATTACATAATAGCGTCTCTAGTGGTGTCTCCTAACCAGCCCTGGGCTCCCAGTCGGCCCAAAGGTTATCTTAAGAGCGGGTGAGGTGGCGATGACAGGACTGGGGGTTTGCATCCTCTCTCACATCAAAACATACCTGCAGACGAGACAGATGGAGAGAGAGAGGGCATGTTTACGCCTTGTGTTTTTATTTTTTATTTTGTCAGTCATCATAATCATCAGGAGGTGAAATGCAAAACTGACCTTGGATCATTAACTCTGGGACTACTACATCTCCATCTGTATTTCAATGTAAAGCATCTCTTTAATAATAGTTCTTGTTGACCCGGCCAAGTGACCTCTCACCTCTGATCATGCTGTGCCCTCTATGTAACCAGTTCAGATGCAGGAGGGGTTCACCGACACAGCTGATATAACCTAGAGGATTTAGGGAGAAGGGGAGAGATGGATAAAGTGAAGGAGAGACTGTTATTGAGAAAATAAGGTACCGTAATTTCCGGACTATAAGCAGCAACTTTTTTCCCAGGCTTTGAACGTCGCGGCTTAAACAATGGCGAGGCTAATATATGGATTTTTCCCGCTTTCAAATTTTTTTCTAAAAAAAAACATATTCTGTGACATGCTCAGTTTTTTGGCGGCATGAAGCTTTCATTAGACCAATGAAATTGCTGAACGGGTTAAGGTCAAACATATTTTTGGTTTACTGTTTAGATTAAATCGAGCGCTCTCAAACTTCCCATCATTCTGATTACGGGAGTCATTTTGTCACCCTGATTCCTGAGGGCACAACAAAGTATTTGCAGCCACTCGACATCAGTGTAAATCGTGCATTTAAGGTGGCGCTCCGTGTTCAGCGGGAGGCTTGGATGACAAGTGGGGAGAAATCCTTCACTAAAACGGGCCGCATGCGAAGAGCAACTTATGGTCAAGTCTGCCAGTGGGTCCTGACAGCGTGGAGCATTGTCAAAAAATCCACTATCATCAATGGGTTTCGAAAGGCTGGACTGCTGCGTGTTGAAGAGGGCTCAGCGGGGGATTTGCCTCCGGATGAAAGTGACGAGAGCGACAATGAAAACGATCCAATATCGGATGAAGCAATTCTGAGGCTATTCAACTCCGACACCGAAGGAGAGGACTTCAGTGGTTTCAGTGCACAGGAGGAGGAAGATAGTGACCAATGACTTTCTTGGTAGGCTACTGTTTACTGCTAATTTTTTATTTTAAGTCGTGTTTCGTTAAAGCCTATTTATTTTTGTTACAAGCCGTGTTTCGTTAAAGCCTATTTATTTTTGTTACAAGCCATGTTTCGTTAAAGCCTATTTATCTTTGTTACAAGCCGTGTTTCGTTAAAGCCTGTGTAAAGTTCATTTGTTTCAATGTACCGGTAGGCATGTGCGGCTTAATATTTTTTTTTTATTCAGTGGTTGCGGCTTATATTCAGGTGCGCTTAATAGTCCGGAAATTACGGTAGTTAAAGAGACAGTGTTCAACAGTAATCTGTGTGTGGCCTCACCTGGTGTCCACACTAAGTGGTTACAGAGTACTTTATGCTGAAAAACATGCAGACACACAAGGGCAAACAATATGACATAGTTATAGAAATAATGAAGTGTCTTACTATTCTTGAAACTAATCCTTGAAACATCCTGCAGAGCGGCAGACTTCTCCTCTGGCACACAGCGGCGAGCTGCAGATCCAAGTTATGAAGGACACAGGTTAAACAAAAATTCTATATGGGTGACTTAAAATAGCCTGTTTTGTTTTTCTACAGACATCACACCCTTACCTGAACAGCACCCTCACCTGAGAGGTAAAAATTAAAGGGAGAGAAACTGGGTATTGAATAACTGCAGTTGACATAGCTAAGTAAATGGAAAAATATGCTTATTGCAATGTGGATGGCTCTTAAAAGAGCCTTTGGTTGTGTATAGTGTAGTCTATGGTGTTGCCAGGGAACAGCACCCTCTTTGAAGAAGTAGGAGGTGAAGATCTCCCGCACACAGATTGCCTCTCTTGCTGCGTTGTTGGACCCCATCCTTGAAACATCCTGCAGAGCAGCAGACTCCTCCTCTGGCACACGGCGGCGAGCTGCAGATCTCCTGGTCCTCGTGTCCATCCTCATGAAGTTACGCAGGACACAGGTAGCCTTCACACACCTGAATTCCTCCAGGAGACAGTCCCAGATGGCCCTGGTCACCCAACCTTGCAGTGCCCTACACGGTAACTAGGTAATCGTTTTGAAAGAATCTCCATTTACAAGGTATCTGTAGGAATATGGAAGATAATGTCATTATTAGACTTTTACATCGCCAGGTCATTGTGGATTACTAAAGTATAATATCCCTGATAACAAATCATGATAACATTGGAGTGATAGATGGATGTGTAGCATGTGACAATAACAGGATCATATCAAGGATAGCGTCACAAATGAATACATAAATACCACAACCACTCTGCCCCAGTGCATGAAACATGGATCAATACTGCATTTATATTTATAGATGTACTATTGTAAAGTGGTTGTTCCACTGGATATCATAAGGTGAACGCACCAATTTGTAAGTCGCTCTGGATAAGAGCGTCTGCTAAATGACGTAAATGTAAATGTGTAATACGGCTGTAGTCCGGTGCCTTATTGCCAAAAGCAACACAGTCATAACACAGCCACCTGGGGCAGGCAGGCAGTCAATGGCTCAGTGTTACAAAACTGTTCACCTGTTTCTGCGTCAAGCCTGGACAATGTTCCATCTATTTTTTGTTGTTGTGTGTTTTATGGTGTACAGCAGCATATCATGGATTTCATCTTAAATTTCCTACTGGATATCTTAAGGTGAATGCACCAATTTGTAAGTCGCTCTGGATAAGAGCGTCTGCTAAATGACTTAAATGTAAATGTAAATGTACTTGTATGCACATTTATTGAATTCTAATTCCAGCAGGTTTGGTCCTCCATATGCAGTTACCCATGACCACTTACTGGGAGGGGAAGTTGGGTAGAGAGGAGGGGAGCAGGAAGACCTTTTCTACAGGGTTTAACTAAGGTACAGCCCAGTGATAATGGATAACTACAATGAGGGGACATAGTTGTAATGAGTAACAGGGTGGTGATATAGGATCATTTAATAAAAAGACAGAACAAATTGTAAGATAGGTGACTTGACAGCTGCTACGGCTTGGGACTGATGTGACAGCGTGCACTAAACCAGAGAATGCAGTTAAAGAGAGAAAGAATGTTGTTGAATTGGGGCTGGAAGAACACTGTAGTTCACTTAAAACAGAGTTTACACTTATACAAAATACACTTATCAGGAGTCGACTGTATATCATTACTTCCTGAAAGATGAAATCAATATAATTCATTAGCAGTATTAGGACAATCTATGATAACTACTCTTGGACAGATGGAAGGAGATATTTTCATAGATTTATTTTTATGAATCAATAACACCAGGTCAGACTTTTCTCGTCACATTTCAAAACAATCAGGAATTTCTCTTTCTAAATGACGTGAAAACATCAAGAGACTTTGAACAGGGAACCTGTGAGTTTCCTACAATACTTTCCTCCAACAGGTAGTAGGTAGTCTAGTGGTTAAGAGAGGCAAGACCACAAGCGGAGGGTTGTCGGTTCTAATCCCGCGTCCAACAGGGAAAATTTGGCAAGAAGTACATTCGGAAAGTATTCAGACCCCTTGACTTTCTCCACATTGTTAATTCACAGCCTTATTCTAAAATTGATTAAATTGTTGTTTTTTTCTCCTCTCATCAATCTATACACAATACTCCATAATAAAAAAGCAAAAACAGGTTTTTAGAAATCATGTCATGTCATGTGCCTTTTACTGAGGAGTGGCTTCCGTCTGGCCACTCTACCATAAAGGCCTGATTGGTGGAGTGTTGCAGAGATGGTTGTCCTTCTGGAAGGATCTCTCATCTCCACAGAGGAACTCTGGAGCTCTGTCAGACTGACCATCGGGTTCTTGGTCACCCCCTTGACCAAGGAGTCAATGTGTCTTAACTCACCTGTTTAAGCTTTGTCATTATGGAGTATAATGTATAGATAGATTTTTAGAATAAGGCTGTAACATAACAAAATGTGAAAAAGTTTAGGGGTCTGAATACTTTCTGAATGCACTGTATGTGTCTCTTTCAGAGGGGTGGGGATAAAAGGGGAAGTCTGCAATGTTTGATCATTAGTATCATTCAAACCAAATAAATGTGTTTGACAAAAGTAAATCCAGGGCCGGCTCTAGTCTTTTGGGGCCCTAAGAGATTTGGTTGGGGTGCCCCCACCATTTTGCCATGGGGTGGAGATTTTCTTTTGCCGTTTTAAAGCTAATTTCCTACAATTCTACACATTTTGTAATAACTTATTTAATGTTAATGACATCTGAGTGAGAATGACAAACCAAATCAACTATTTGGCCATGATTACTAAGTTTAGATAGCTGACTAACTTCCAATCTAAAAATTGTTAGCTGACATCGCTAACTGAGTGACTGTCAGTGACAAACAAACTGCTGATGCACAACCAAATGTCTAAATTGGACCTGGTGTATTCTACTATTCTGAGTCTTAATAGTAAGTTGAGACCCAGACTGAGCTCCTAAGATATTGTCAAACCCCGTCAAGAGGCAGTCAATGAACTGGGAGAAGCTGGAGATGGACTTGACCTCCAGGCAAGCAACCAGAGCCATGTCGTCTGCATATTTGATGAGGGCCATATCACTGTTGCTTCCTAAGCCATTAGTCCACATCCTTTACTCACTTACTTAACAGACAATCTCTTTGTCCTAATGCTCTTTCCTCTTTCAGCTTCTGTCCTGTTTTATTCCTTTGTGGACTTTATCCACGTGCCTCAGCAGATTATTCTTCTGAGAGAATCTTTTACCAGACTGAGCAGCCATGTTGTTTATCTCTAGTGTGAATCAGTTTGTGCCTCGTTAGGTCCCCCGTCTGATTGAAGCTTTTCCCACAGTCACCACAGCTAAAAGATTTCTCTCCTGTGTGAGTCATTTTGTGCCTGGTTAGGCTACCCTTCAGATTAAAGCTTTTCCCGCAGTCACTACAGCTAAAAGGTTTCTCTCCTGTGTGAGTCAGTTTGTGCCTGGTTAGGCTACCCTTCAGATAAAAGCTTTTCCCGCAGTCACCACAGCTAAAAGGTTTCTCTCTTGTGTGAGTCAGTTTGTGCCTGGTTAGGCTACCCTTCAGATTAAAGCTTTTCCCGCAGTCACCACAGCTAAAAGGTTTCTCTCCTGTGTGAGTCAGTTTGTGCCTCCTTAGGTTCGCCATCCGATTGAAGCCTTTCCCACAATCACCACAGCTAAATGGTTTCTCTCTTGTGTGAATCAGTTTGTGCATGGTTAGGTGCCCCTTCCGATTGAATTTTTTCCCACAGTCACCACAGCTAAATGGTTTCTCTCCTGTGTGAGTCAGTTTATGTTCAGTTAGTCTCACCTTTTGACTGAAGCTTTTCCCACAGTCACCACAGCTAAATGGTTTCTCTCCTGTGTGAGTCAGTTTGTGGAAGTTCAGGTTTCCCTTCTGATTGAAGCTTTTACCACAGTCACCACAGATAAATGGTTTCTCTCCTTTGTGAATCCTCAAGTGCCTGGGCAGATCTCCTTTGTGTTTGAAGGTCTTTCCACAAACAGGGCAGGTACAGGGTTTCTCACTGTGACAGAGTCGGACATGGGCCTTCAGTTTACAGGTGGAGTTGTAGTGTTGTTTGCAGAAGCAGCATTCACTGGGTCTCTTCTTGGTGAGAGTCACATGTCTCTGCAGGTCAGCTTTCAGAGCAAATGTTTCACCACAGTCACGGCAGCAGTGAGTTTTTCTAGAGCTGGTGCTGGGTTTGGTCAGGTGTTTCTCCAATGGTGGGCTGGGATCCAATGGTTGGCTGGGATCCAATGGTTGGCTGGGATGCAATGGTGGGCTGGGATCCAATGGTTGGCTGGGATGCAATGGTGTGCTGGGATCCAATGGTGGGCTGGGATCCAATGCTGGGCTGCTATTAAGTCCTACTGTGTCACTGCTTACAGCTGAACTGTGGCTGGAGGCATTGTTTTGATTATCTGGAGGGTCACAGGGAATGTAGAGACCCTTAATGTGGGTCACAGTGACAAAAGGTTTGAGATCCACTGGTTTAGAGTCACTCTCTCTGTTCTCCACAGTCTGGGTTTGGGGAAGAGTCAAGGACCAAAGTGGGTCCTCCTGATCACATTCACTTTTCACACAGGAAGGAGTGAATATGGAGTCTTTGGTATCAAAGAGCCCTTGAAGCTGCTCGTCCTCCTGACTGGTCCTGACTTCCTCCTGTTCCTCTTTAATCTGTGTGGGCTCTGGGTCCTCCTGCCCCAGACTGGGGCTCCACTCCTGCTCACAGTGCTGCTGCTCAGGGGGAACTTCCTCTTCAGAGAGAGAAAGAGAGAACTGCAGGGAGTCTGGAGGGAAGGAGAGGAGGAACAGATGTTATTTATATACTACAGAATTAAACAGAACACTTAAATTATACAGGTGAATAAAACATCTCTATGATTTTTTAAATTGCTTTATTGGCTCTCCATGATCTACACCAGGGGTGTCCAAGTCATTTAGTCCCGGGGCCTCATTTGGTCTTCAACGAGGTCCGCAGGGAAAATGTGTTATATTTCCTCGCTGTCAAAATGAGCCAAAAATAGTCTTTGATGCATGTTTTTTTTTTAATGTTCGATGTTCCCTGACTGTCTAGCTTTAATTTCGGTGATTAATAGCGAGAGTCAAGAAACTGTACGAATACAAGATATAGGACTGCTTGATGTATGGCGCAACTTCCACATGTCAGATAGAGAATATACTTTTTACTCAGGCCCCCCTCCTCACTGAATACCCCAAGTTAGATGACTTTTTCCATGTAAAGTGCAGAAAGGCACAGGCTTAAGGATTGTAGGATCCGGCAGAGCGACTTAATCATAATAGAGTTTACACCTCAATCACAAACCAATAAATACTATATGGAGGCTTAATACAAGCATGCTGAATGATCCAGCATTCAAGGAATCAATAAAGACAGAAATGAACGTCTGGAGAAATATCCCCTGCTACATTGTGGGATGCAGCTAAGGCGGTTATTAGAGGGAAGAAGATCACAGCCACATCGTCTCAAGAAAAATATTAAAGCACAGAAACTGCTTAAATTACAGGAAACATTAGGAAGTTTAGAACGATCTCACAGTCATCTCAAAGACCCTCCTTATATTTATGTGAGAATCAAAAAGGTAAAACAGGAAATTGACCAGATGTATAGTGAAGAAGAAGAGAAGGTCAGGTTGCTGAAACTCAGTCAGTAAGACAGCATTGAATGAGCTGTATTCCTCCATAAGCAAACAACAAAACGCTCACCCAGAGGCGGCGCTCCTAGTAGCCGGGGACTTTAAATGCAGAGAAACTTAAATCCGTTTTACCAAATTTCTATCAGCATGTCACATGTGCAACCAGAGGGAAAATAATTCTGGACCATCTATACTCCACACACAGAAACGCACACAAAGCTCTCCCTCGCCCTCCATTTGGCAAATCTGACCATAATTCTATCCTTCCGATTCCTGCTTACAAGCAAAAAATAAACTAGGAAGCACCAGTGACTCAGGTACAGGATGGCAACAACAACAACAACTGCCCGAGTTACACCAGGAACGCACAATCCCTCCATCAGTGCTCAGACTGTCCGCAATAGGCTGAGAGAGGCTGGACTGAGAGCTTGTAGGCCTGTTGTAAGGCAGGACCTCTCCAGACATCACCGGCAACAACGTCGCCTATGGGCACAAACCCACCGTCGCTGGACCAGACAGGACTGGCAAAAAGTGCTCTTCACTGATGAGTCGCGGTTTTGTCTCACCAGGGGTGATGGTCGGATTCGTGTTTATCGTCGAAGGAATGAGCGTTACACCGAGGCCTGTACTCTGGAGCGGGATCGATTTGGAGGTGGAGGGTCCGTCATGGTCTGGGGCGGTGTGTCACAGCATCATCGGACTGAGCTTGTTGGCATTGCCGGCAATCTCAACGCTGTGCGTTACAGGGAAGACATCCTCCTCCCTCATGTGGTACCCTTCCTGCAGGCTCATCCTGACATGACCCTCCAGCATGACAATGCCAACAGCCATATTGCTCGTTCTGTGTTTGATTTCCTGCAAGACAGGAATGTCAGTGTTCTGCCATGGCCAGCGAAGAGCCCGGATTTCAATCCCATTGAGCACGTCAGGAAACTGTTGGATCAGAGGGTGAGGGCTAGGGCCACTCCCCCCAGAAATATCCGGGAACTTGCAGGTGCCTTGGTGGAAGAGTGGGGTAACATCTCACAGCAAGAACTGGCAAATCTGGTGCAGTCCATGAGGAGACACACTGCAGTACTTAATGCACACCAAATACTGACTGTTACTTTTGATTTTGACCCCCCCTTTGTTCAGGGAAACATTATTCAATTTCTGTTAGTCACATGTCTGTGGAACTTGTTCAGTTTATGTCTCAGTTGTTGAATCTTGTTATGTTCATACAAATATTTACACATGTTAAGTTTGCTGAAAATAAACGCAGTTGACAGTGAGGGGACGTTTCTTTTTTTGCTGAGTTTATATTAAACAGAAATGGAGGAGGAACTTAACATTAACACCCATTTACGGTAAAAATTCAAAACAACTTCTTAAAAAAGCCTAAGCAGTTTTTAATTGAGTAGAACTGTAGCTAACAATCAGTAGATCTACGTACGAAGCTATTCTACATAGTTTTATCTCTGGTGTCCTCTGCAGCAGTCTCCGTAGCAGATCATTCTCTTCCTGGTACTCTGCTACAGTTTCCTCAACCGCACCAAGAATCTCCACAGCAGCAGATGCCGTTAAACATTCATTTAACAACAAACGAAACGACTGTAGTTTAGACGTTTTCAGTGGACTGAGAGTTGGGTGTTCAGCTAGTATGGCTTCTTGATGTGGGTCCATCTGATCACATTCACTTTTCACACAGGAAGGAGTGAATATGGAGTCTCTGGTATCAAAGAACCCTTGAAGCTGCTCTTCCTGCTGACTGGTCCTGACTTCCTCTTGATCCTCTTTCATCTTTGTGGCCTCTGGGTCCTCCTGTCCCAGACTGGGACTCCACTCCTGCTGCTCAGGGGGAACCTCCTCTTCAGAGACAGAGAGCGGCAGGCAGTCTGGAGGGAAGGAGAGGATGAGCAGAGGTTACCTATACAGCATAGAATTAAATAGAACACTTGAATGATACACATGAATTCTAGATCTCTGTGATCTATATAGTGAAGGAGGAGTCGAACCTCCATAGTTAAAGCCTGTGTCTGAGGTTGAGGGTCCATTGAAAATACGGTACAACAACTTTCAACCAACCTTTACTTGGAGATACTTTATTCTCGAATTTAGAAGGCACCTGTGTCTTAAAAACACTTTTTTTTTTTATACCCCTTGTTTGCTGCCGGACCACTCACATTTCCCAGCATCTTTTCTGGTACTAGTCATTCATTCATCTCGGTTACCCAGAATTAAAATTCTCCAGCGAAAGTTAGTCATTTCGTGTTTTACTTCTGGGGGGGGGGGGGACTGCCGATAACAATTGTGATTAAGTCTCCTCCCTCGTAAATGTAAACTCTTTTTGCCGTGGAATCCATTTATCATCCACACACACAGCCTTGAAAAATCACAGCATCAGGTTAAGATTTTGCCTCACTGGAACTAAGGGGCCTAGCCCGAACCATGAAAAACAGCCCCAGACCGTTATTCCTCCTCCACCAAACTTTACAGTTGACAGTATGCACTGGGGCAGGTAGCGTTCCCCTGGCATCCGCCAAATGCAGATTTGTCCGTTGGAGTGCTTGATGGTAAAGTGTGATTCATTACTCCAGAGAACACGTTTCCACTGCTCCAGAGTCCAATGGCGGCGAGATTTACATCACTCCAGCCAACGCTTGGCATTGTGATCTTAGGTTTGCATGCGGCTGCTCGGCCACGGAAACCCATTTCATGAAGCTCCCGACTAACAGTTATTGTGCTGAACTTGCTTCCAGCTTCAGTTTGGAACTCGGTAGTGAGTGTTGCAACCAACGATTTTCACGCGTTACACACTTCAGCACTCGGAAGTCCCGTTCTGTGAGCTTGTGTGTCCTACCACTTCGAGGCTGAGCCGTTGTTGCTCCTAGAAGTTTCCACTTCACAATAACAGCACTTACACTTGACGCAGGCTAGAAATGTGTTGGCGTCCTATGATGGCGCTACATTGAAAGTCACTGAGCTCTTCAGTAAGGCCATTCTACTGCCAATGTTTGACTATGGAGATTGCATGGCTGTGTGCTCGATTTTATACACCTGGCAGCAACAGGTGTGCTGAAATAACCAAATCCACTAATTTGAAGGGGTAGGGAAAGGGGATACCTAGTCAGTTGTATAACTGAATGCCTTCAACTGAAATGTGTCTTCCGCATTTAACCCAACCCCTCTGAATCAGAGAGGTGCGGAGGAGCTGCCATAATCGACATCCACGTCTTCGGAGCCCGGGGAACAGTGGGGTTAATTGCCTTGCTCAGGGGTAGAAAGACAGATTTTTACCTTGTCAGCTCGGGGATTCGATCCAGCAACCTTTCGGGTTACTGGCCCAACACTCTAACCACTAGGCTACCTGCCGCCTGTGTCCGCATACTGCTGTATTCATAGTGTACCTTCAGCAATAGACGCTGAAGGTAATTATAGTTTATAACCCTTAGACCCTTATTTAATAAATGACATAACAAAGGTGTCTAGATTTGGGCTAAGCTATGATCTAATACAGCCTGCAGATGACTGTCTGCCATTTCAAATAGTCTTGTGACAAAAACAACTTTTTAAATCCATTCACGGTCAAAATGTTACAGTAGATGGGCTCTCGAGAGGCGTCACTACAGACCCTGGTTCGATCCTGGGCTGTATCACAACCGGCCGTGATTGGGAGTCCCATAGGGCAGCGCACAATTGGCCCAGTGTCGTCGGCGTTAGGCCGTCATTGTAAATAATGATTTGTTCTTAACTGACTTACCTAGTGATAAGAGAATTATCTATTAAAGGTAAATGAATCAATAGACCATGATGAATTATTAGTCATACAGAATGGTTAATGAATAATCAATGTAATGATCAATGTAGGGATAGATAAGTTTGATTAGTTCTAGAAAGTTCAGGAACCATGTGATAGGGAAAGGAATGTGTATATGCAATTACGAGGGATACCAGGAGACAGATGTTCCTGGGAGTGAAAGCTTCAAAGCATTTCTTATCTTGAGGGAAAGAAACAGGCGAGATCAGGGGAGTGATAAAGAGTGTGAGAAGTTTGTGGGGGAGACAGGTCACCAACAGTGTGTGTAAATGGATGTGCGTAAGAAAGCAATAACTATATAATGACTGTTTTGTTATCCTGACGGGAGAACGTTCTCTGAATAAAAGCTACAGATACCTTTTGCAGAAAGCTGAGTCCTTGCCTAATTATTTTAACCCATTGTCTTACAAACCTTGGGCATTAGTCAAGGCGAATTGATTCTTGATTATTATCATCAAAGATATAAAATTCCTTTAACACCTAGTTAAATAAGTAAAATAAAATTAACTGTTTTTAAGAAATGGTGATCACTGTTAGCCTAAACGGTATTCATTCAGTATAACTATAGTTAACTATCAGTAGATATTCATACGTACCTGTTCTATATAGTTGAACCTCTGATGTGATCTCCAGCAGTCTCCGTAGCCGATCATTCTCCTCCTGGTATTTCACTACCGTTTTCTCAACTTCCCCGAAAATCTCCACAGCAGCCGCCGTTAAACGATCATTTAAAAACACACGAAACGACTGTAGATGGGACATGTTTCAGTCGAATGAGAGTTGGGTATTCGGCTAGTATGGTTTCGTCCAAGTGGAAATAATAGTGGCCACAAACAAAAGAAACCCGCTGCTGTTGCATTAGTGGCAACCAAGACAATTATCGGGGTAAGTCTGCCAGTGACTTTTCGTAGCAGGTTAGGGTTAGCTACGACGATGCAATTGTCCACGACGCGACTGTACATACCACAATCGAGCCTTGAGAACAGTCTTGGTTTCTACTAATTACCACAGCCGCAAAGTCAAAATATCGTACAAATGGCTATATCGTCAACATTTATGATAACAAAATATAACTTTTTGGTCTTAATTTAAGGTTAGGCATAAGTGGTTAGATTTTAAATCACATTCTAATAAGATACATTGTAGAAATGGTTTGTGGCTGTGGTAACAAGCCACAGGGTTAGTAAATAAAATCTTTGCCGCCGATCCCAGTTTCACTTCCGCATTGTCTTCTTTTTCTGTAATATCAGCGGGATGAGATCCCATAAGTACAACACAGTGCCCCATGTGGATGGGGTTTTATTACAAGCTACAGACCAGTGAGAGTGGAAAGAAATAACTACAATATGGGGAAAACGTTATATTAAGTAATAGGGGGATCTAGGATGATCATTAATTGTATGAACAGAATTAAAAGACAAAACATTGCAACACAGGCGATTCCTGACAACTGCATCCACTTGAGACTGATGTGACAGCTTGCACTAAACCAGAGAAAATTAATAGCAATCATCAATTTCTTGAGGAACAGAATCAGAACCGCAAATAAAAGTGATCGATAATGTTCCGGAACAGAAGCATTATTTTAAAACCAAGGGAACCGGTTGATAACATTATTTTACATTTTTTCCAGTCCCACACAAAATGCAACAAAGTGCCTATGAAAAGCTCTCACTCTGTCACTCAAAAACGTATTCCAGTGTCTGCCTGCCAGCTGAAAATATTTGCCAGTGTGTGTCTCAGTGGGGCGTGTGTATGTGTAGGTTACCTGCCCCTCCCTTTCCGGAGCATAGGTTACTGCGCCTGCGTGACTAAGAAATTAGGGAGAAAGATTTTTCATTAGAGAATAAAGGATTCCCTTTTTCAATGCTAGTTAAGGATACTATAGTTAACACATTTCACAATGGATTTATTAACTACAAAGGGTAAGACGTATTTAAATGTTTATTCTGGTGCCGCTCTGCACACACAAGGTTGATAGATAGCTAGCTCTGGTCCAATGCTAAGCCAACTCTCGGAAGCTTAATTACATTCAAATCTCCTTCATAGATGCTGTTCCTCATAGGTATATTTCTGTGGGCTTATTTCAGATAAGCAAGATGCCCAGCACCAGTGGTGGAATAAGTATCCAATTGAGTAAAAGTAAAGATACCTTAATACAAAATGACTGAAGTAAAAGTGAAAGTCACCCAGTAAAATACAACTTCAGTAAAAGTCTAAAAGTATTTGGTTTTAAATATACTTAAGTATATTATGAGCATCCTTTCAATCACACCCTTCTCATTAACCTGTGGTGAGTTATTCACCATTTTTGATGAATAAAGAGAAAAATGATTGATTATTATTATATTATTATTAGTGCTCTGGTCCTATAAGAGCTCTTTGTCACTTCCCACGAGCCGGGTTGTGACAAAAACTCACACTCATTATTGTGTTTAATGAATGTATTGTATAGTGTGTGTGTGTGGCAGGCTTACAATGATGGCAAAAAAACAACATTTGAGAGTGCACTGATCCTGGTGCCAGAGGGGGTACGTAGCTGGAGGTTGAATGTTTGAAGCTGTACGGGACTATAAAAAGTTTGGGAACCACTGGATTAGAGCATTGATCGAAAATTCAAGCCTGATGCAACCTGAGCCTGATGAGCCATACATTAAATACATCTTGCGTGGACTTGGATTGATAACGTTATATAGAGGTTCTGTCCACCACCACTGGTCATCTCAATTTACAGGTAGTGAGGCATTGAGAGGAGGACCATTCAAAAGGAGAAACCAGAGAACTCTCAGAGACGGGGAGACTTGGAGAAACCAGAGGCCTCTCAGTACAGAGAGACTTGGAGGAACCAGAGAACTCTCAGTACAGAGAGACTTGGAGAAACCAGAGGACTCTCAGTACAGAGAGACTTGGAGAAACCAGAGAACTCTCAGTAAAGAGAGACTTGGAGAAACCAGAGAACAGCTGGAAGAGGCAGAGAAGAGATAGAAGAAAATAAAAGTTAAATGGGATGATTTCTGAGGTTTGGAGGGCATAGCAGGATTTCTTATAAGCTTCCGGGTTAGAGTCCCACTCCTTGAAAGCGGCAGCTCTAGCCTTTAGCTCAGTGCAGATGCTGCCTGTAATCCATGGCTTCTGGTTGGGGTGTGTACGTACGGTCACTGTGAGGACGACGTCATCGATGCACTTATTGATGAAGCCAATGACTGATGTGGTGCACTCCTCAATGCCATCAGAGGAATCCCAGAACATATTCCAGTCTGTGCTAGTAAAATAGTCCTGTAGCTTAGCATCTGCTTCATCTGACCACTTTTTTTATTGATCAAGTCACTGCTGATCCTGGTTTAATTTTTGCTTGTAAGCAGGAATCAGGAGGATGGAATTATGGTCAGAGTTGCCAAATGGAGAGTGAGGGAGAGCTTTGTATGCGTCTCTGTGTGTGGAGTACAGGTGGTCCAGAATTATTTTCCCTCTGGTTGCACATTTAACATGCTGATAGAAATTTGGTTAAACTGATTTAAGTTTCCCTGCATTAAAGTCCCCGGTTACTAGGAGCGCCGCCTCTGGGTGAGCGTTTTGTTGTTTGCTTATGGAGGAATACAGCTCATTCAATGCTGTCTTAGTGCCAACCTCTGACTGAGTTGATATGTACACAGCTACGAAGAATACAGATGAGAACTCTCTCAGTAGGCAGTTGTAACGGCCGTCGTTCAAATGAGACCAAGGTGCAGCGGAGGATGTGTTCATCTTCAGGAATTTATTAAAGAAAGAACACGTTAGACAAAAACAAGAAACCGACAGCCAAACAGTCCTGTCAGGTTCAAACACTAAACAGAAACAATTACCCACAAAATCCAAAGGAAAAACATGCTCCTTATGTGTGACTCCCAATCAGCAACAATGAGCTTCAGCTGTGCCTGATTGGGAGCCACACACGGCCCAAAACAAAGAAATACAAAAACATAGAGAAAGGAACATAGAACGCCCACCCAATGTAACACCCTGGCCTAACCAAAATAAAGAACAAAAAACCCCTCTCTATGGCCAGGGCGTTACAGCAGTGTGGTCTACAGGTTATCATGATATACTCTACCTCAGGCGAGCAATAGCTCGAGACTTCCTTAGATATAGTGCACCATCTGTTATTTACAAAAATACATAGTCCGCTCCCCCTTTCCTGGTGGAAGAAGCTAGCAGCTGAATAGCTAACTAGCTACCAGTCAACTTAAAATGTCTCAACAACAGTCGTTTCATGTGTTTTTAAATGAGCGCTTAACTTCGGCTGCTGTGAAGATTTTCGTGAAGTTGAGAAAACGGTAGTGGAATACCAGGAGGAGAATGATCGCTACGGAGACTGCTGGAGATCACATCAGAGGTTCAACTATGTAGAACAGGTTCGTATGTAAATCTACTGATAGCTAGCTATAGTTATAATCAATGAATACTGTTTTGATATAGATTATTCAATTGTTGATATCAATAATTGCCGAATTGCTGATATATTAGCATATGGTTATGATAATTAACACTGAAAACCAATCAGCTTCAAGTGACCACTTTTCCCTGAAATAATGTTACTTGCAGGTGGCAGAAGCCATTAACGTGCTGCACTTTAACACAGATAGAGTAATGAGACAGATATGTACACTACTGGTCACACGTTTTAGAACACCTACACTTTGAAGGGTTTTTCTTCATTTTTACTATTTTCTACATTGAAGAATAATAGTGAAGACATCAAAAATATGAAATAACACATATAGAATCATTTAGTAAACAAAAAAGTGTTATATTTTATATTTGAGATTCTTCAAATAGCCACCCTTTGCTTAATGACAGCTTTGCACACTCTTGGCATTCTCTCAACCAGCTTCACCTGGAATGCTTTTCCAACAGTCTTGAAGGAGTTCCCACATATGCTGAGCACTTGTTGGCTGCTGGAGGAGGAGGAGTTTACAAGCGAGGCTGCTTTTCCATCACTCTGCGGTCCGACTCATTCCAAACCATGTCAATTTGGTTGAGTTATAGGATTATCGAGGCCAGGTCATCTGATGTAGCACTCCATCACTCTCCTTCTTGGTAAAATAGCCCTTACACAGCCTGGAGGTGTTTTTACAGTTCATTGACTACAGCTCAGCATTCAACACCACCTTCCAAGCTCATCATTAAGCTTGAGGCCCTGGGTCTCAACACCACCCTGTGCAACTGGGTCCTGGACTTCCTGACGGGCCGCCCCCGCAGGTGGTGAAGGTAGGAAACAACATCTCCACTTCGCTGATCCTCAACACTGAGGCCCCACAAGGGTGCGTGCTCAGCCCCTCCTCAATGCTCAACGCCTCCAACTCAATCATCACGTTTGCAGACAACACAACAGTAGTAGGCTTGATTACCAACAACGACGAGACAGCCTATATGGAGGAAGTCAGGGCACTCGGAGTGTGGTGTCAGGAAAACAACCTCTCACTCAACGTCAACAAAACAAAGGAGATGATCGTGGACTTCAGGAAACAGCAGAGGGAGCACCCTCCTATTCACATTGACGGGACAGCAGTGGAGAAGGTGGAATGCTTTAAGTTACTTGGCGTACACATCACAAACAAACTGAAATGGTCCATCCACACAGACAGTGTGGTGAAGAAGGCGCAACAGCGCCTCTTCAACCTCAGGAGGCCGAAGAAATTTGGCTCGTCACCTAAAACCCTCACAACATTTTACAGATGCACAATTGAGAGCATCCTTTCGGGCTGTATTACCGCCTGGTACGGCAACTGCACCACCCGCAACCGCAAGGCTCTCCAGAGGGTGGTGCGGTCTGCACAACGCATCACCGGGGGCAAACTACCTGCCCTCCATGACCACATACAGCACCCAATGTCACAGGACGGCCAAAAAGATCATCAAGGACAACAACCACCCGAGCCACTGCCTTTTCACACCGCTACAATCCAGAAGGCGAGGTCAGTACAGGTGCATCAAAGCTGGGACCGAGAGACTGAAAAGCAGCTTCTATCTCAAGGCAATCAGTCTGCTAAACAGCAATCACTAACTGAGAGAGGCTGCTGCCTACATTGAGACCCAATCACTGGCCACTTTAATAAATGGATCACTAGTCACTTTAAACAATGCCACTTTAATAATGTTTACATATCTTACATTACTCAGATCATATGTACAGTTGAAGTCGGAAGTTTACATACACTTAGGTTGGAGTCATTAAAACTCGTTTTTCAACCACTCCACAAATGTTTTGTTAACAAACTAAAGTTTTGGCAAGTCAGTCATCTACTTTGTGCATGACACAAGTCATTTTCTCCAACAATTAATAACAGACATATTATTTCACTTATAATTCACTGTATCACAACTCCAGTGGGTCAGAAGTTTACATACATTAAGTTGACTGTGCCTTTAAACAGCTTGGGAAATTCCAGAAAATGATGTCATGGCTTCAGAAGCTTCTGATAGGCTAATTGACATAATTTGAGTCAATTGGAGGTGTACCTGTGGATGTATTTCAAGGTCTACCTTCAAACTCAGTGCCTCTTCGCTTGACGTCATGAGAAAATCCTCAAAAAACAAATTGTAGACCTCCACAGGTCTGGTTCATCCTTGGGAGCAATCTCCAAACACCTGAAGGTCCCACGTTCATCTGTACAAACAGTAGTATGCAAGTATAAACACCATGGGACCACACAGCCGTCATACCACTCAGGAAGACGTTTTGTCTTCTAGAGATTAAAGTACTTTGGTGCGATAAGTGCAAATCAATCCCAGAACAACAGCAAAGGACCTTGTGAAGATGCTGAAGGAAACAGGTACAAAAGTATCTATATCCACAGTAAAACGAGTCCCATATCGACATAACCTGAAAGGCCACTCAGCAAGGGAGAAGCCACTGCTCCAAAACCGCCATAAAAAAAGCCAGACTACGGTTTGCAACTGCACATTGGGACAAAGATCGTACCTTTTGGAAAAAATCCTCTGGTCTGATGAAACAAAAATAGAACTGTTTGGCCATAATGACCATTGTTATGTTTGGAGGAAAAAGGGGGAGTCTTGCAAGCCGAAGAACACCATCCCAACCGTGAAGCACGGGGGTGGAAGCATCATGTTGTGGGGGTGCTTTACTGCAGGAGGGACTGGTGCATTTCACAAAATAGATGGCATCATGAGGAGGGAAAATGATGTGGATATATTGAAGCAACATCTCAAGACATCAGTCAGGAAGTTAAAGCTTGGTCGCAAATGGGTCTTCCAAATGGACAATGACCCCAAGCATATTTCCAAAGTTGGCTTCAGGACAACAAAGTCAAGGTATTGGAGTGGCCATCACAAAGCCCTGACCTCAGTCCTATAAAACATTTGTGGGCAGAACTGAAAAAGCGTGTGCGAGTAAGGAGGCCTACAAATCTGACTCTGTTACACCAGCTCTGTCAGGAGGAATGAGCCAAAATTCACCCAACTTATTGTGGGAAGCTTGTGGAAGGCTACCCGAAACGTTTGACCCAAGTTAAACAATTTAAAGGCAATGCTACCAAATAATAATTTAGTGTATGTAAACTTCTGACCCACTGGGAATGTGATGAAAGAAATAAAAGCTGAAATAAATCTTTCTCTCTACTATTATTCTGACATTTCACATTCTTAAAATAAAGTGGTGATCCTAACTGACAGGGAAGTTTTACTAGGATTAAATGTCAGGAATTGTAAAAAACTGAGTTTAAATGAATTTGGCTAAGGTGTATGTAAACTTCCGACTTCAACTGTATATATTGTATTTTATACCATCCATTGCCGCTCGGCCATCGCTCATCCATATATTTTTATGTACATATTCTCATTCACCCCTTTAGATGTGTGTGTATTAGGTAGTTGTTGGGGAATTGTTAGATTACTTGGTAGATATTACTGCGCTGTCAGGAACTAGAAGCCAATAAAATGTGATTTGATTTGAGAATGAAGTCCCAAGCCGTTGCAGCTTTCAGGAGTCGCCTATGTTACAATGAGTTGTCTTTCAATTCAGTTCATACAATAAGTATTATAATATATTATAACGTTTTCCCTACATGTTGTTTTCGATTTCCATTCTCACAACCAGTCTGTACCTTGTAGTTAACGCTCCATCCACACAGTGGCGCTGTGCTGTGTTTATGGTCTTGCCACCCGCTGAAACAAACAGAAGGAAAATGCGCAAGTGAAATTACGAGGGGATTCGTTTTTTTGTGACCACTATTCTTTCCTCGTGGAAGAAGCTACCAGCTGAATTGCCAACTCGTTATCAGTCAACTTAAAATGTCTAAACAACAGTCGTTTCATATGTTTTTAAATGAGCGCTTAACTTCGGCTGCTGTGGAGATTTTCGGGGAAGTTGAGAAAACGGTAGTGAAATACCAGGAGGAGAATGATCGGCTACGGAGACTGCTGGAGATCACATCAGAGGTTCAACTATGTAGAACAGGTACGTATGTACAGAAACTGAAAGGTAAATAATGTGTGACCTATCGAATCCCTGAGCCGACTAGGTGAGAAATCTGTCCCTGTGCACTTGAGCAAAGCACTTAACCCTGATGTAACCTGTAATTGCTGCAGATAAGAGCGTCTGGTAAATTACACACATTTCAAGTGTAACGTATTGTACTTTTGGAGTCATTGTTTTTTTTTTATTGTAAATAAGAATATAATATATTTCTGAACACTTATACATTCACGTGGCTGCTACTATGATTATGGATAATCACGAATAAATCATGAATAATGAGCTTCATGTGTGCAAGGAATATGGGATCAAATACTACACTTCTGACTACTGTAATACACTAAGTTAATTTATCCAAACGCTTATGACTTCTTCACGTTGGGGGACTAGATACATAAAGTGCTTTGATTTCTAAATGGTAAAACGGATATTATGAACATTTGATCTCAAATCCCAAATTCTGGAATATAGAGCCACATTTGTAAATGTTAGTTTCACTGTCTAAATAAATACATAGGGGAGTGTAAACCTCTGCTATTCCTTCCCTCCAGACTCCCTGCAGCTCTCTGTCTCTGAAGAGGAGGTTCCCCCTGAGCAGCAGGAGTGGAGTCCCAGTCTGGGGCAGAAGGACCCAGAGACCAGAAAGATGAAAGAGGAACAAGAGGAAGTCAGGACCAGTCAGCAGGAAGAGCAGCTTCAAGGGCTCGTTGATACCAAAGACTCCATATTCACTCCTCCCTGTGTGAGAAGTGAATGTGATCAGATGGACCCACATCAAGAAGCCATACTAGCTGAACACCCAACTCTCAGTCCACTGAAAACGTCTAAACTACAGTTGTTTCGTGTGTTGTTAAATGAATGTTTAACGGCATCTGCTGCTGTGGAGATTCTTGGTGCGGTTGAGGAAACTGTAGCAGAGTACCAGGAAGAGAATGATCTGCTACGGAGACTGCTGCGGAGGACACCAGAGATAAAACTATGTAGAATAGGTTTGTACGTAGATCTAATACCTAGCTAGCTACGGTTCTACTTAGTTAATAAACTGTTTCCGGTAACAGGGATCTCCATTGCATCCATTTTTAAAGAACAGTTTATAATATAGCTAAGATTCACCGGGCATAATTAAAAAGTTATCTGTCAGGAAAAGATGATTGAAATAGCTTATGAAGCACAGCCTTTCTGACTCCAATGTATTTCATTAGAGACTGTGAGTACGTTTACGTTCACACTAGTAATTCAATATTATATTGATGATGGCAGTAGGCAGAGTACGGCTTCAGTCCTGTAGACCCCTGACTCTGCTCATCTTAAACGCCGTGAGGTCATAATAGAAGTAAGCATACGGTGACCAAAACATCTAGTTTTCTGAGAAATCTCTCAAATTATTAGGACATGTACAAACTTTATTAAAATATCAAGTTTGGGAGCAGTACAACTATTTTTATCTGTATTGCACATTATTTTAGCTACTGTTATTATTTTGGATCAATACCAATAAAGACATTTTCAAATAAAAAATCATTGACATCTATAATTCACATTTGTGATTCAAGTGTTGTATTTAATTCTGTAATGTATAAATAACATCTGTTCTTCCTCTCCTTCCCTCCAGACTCCCTGCAGTTCTCTCTTTCTCTCTCTGAAGAGGAAGTTCCCCCTGAGCAGCAGCACTGTGAGCAGGAGTGGAGCCCCAGTCTGGGGCAGGAGGACCCAGAGACCACACAGATTAAAGAGGAACAGGAGGAAGTCAGGACCAGTCAGGAGGAAGAGCAGCTTCAAGGGCTCTTTGATACCAAAGACTCCATATTCACTACTTCCTGTGTGAAAAGTGAATGTGATCTGGAGGACCCACTTCAGTCTTTGACTCTTCCCCAAACCCAGACTGTGGAGAACAGAGAGAGTGACTCTAAACCAGTGGATCTCAAACCTTTTGTCACTGTGACCCACATTAAGGGTCTCAACATTCCCTGTGACCCTCCAGATAATCAAAACAATGCCTCCAGCCACAGTTCAGCTGTAAGCAGCGACACAGTAGGACTTGACAGCAGCCCACAATTGGATCCCAGTCCACTATTGGAGAAACACTGTTCCAAACCCAGCACTACATCTAGAAAAACTCACTGCTGCCGTGACTGTGGAGAAACGTTTGCTCTGAAAGCTGACCTGCAGAGACATGTGACTCTCTTCAGTAAGATACCCAGTGAATGTAGTTCCTGCCAAAAACGCTACAACTCCACCTGTAAACTGAAGGCCCATGTCCGACTGTGTCACGGTGGGAAACCCTATATCTGCCCTGTTTGTGGAAAGACCTTCAAACACAAAGGTGGTCTCCCCAGGCACATGAGGATTCACACAGGAGAGAAACCATTTATCTGTGGTGACTGTGGGAAAAGCTTCAATCGGAAGGTGAGCCTAACCAGGCATAAAATGACTCACACCAGAGAGAAACCATTCAGCTGTGGTGACTGTGGGAAAAACTTCGGTCTCAAAAGGAACCTAGCCAGGCATAAACTGACTCACACAGGAGAGAAGCCATTCACCTGTGGTGACTGTGGGAAAAGCTTCAATCGCAAGGATACCTTAACTATGCACAAATTGACTCACACCAGAGAGAAACTATTTAGCTGTCATGACTGTGGGAAAAGCTTCAATCGGAAGGTGCGCCTAACCAGGCATAAAATTACTCACACAGGAGAGAAACCATTCAGCTGTGGTGACTGTGGGAAAAGCTTCAATCAGAAGGTGAGCCTAACCAGGCACAAATTGACTCACATCAGAGAGAAACCATTCAGCTGTGGTGAGTGTGGGAAAAGCTTCGGTCTCGAAAGGAACCTAGCCAGGCATAAATTGACTCACACAGGAGAGAAGCCATTCACCTGTGGTGACTGTGGGAAAAGCTTCAATCGCAAGGATACCTTAAATATGCACAAATTGACTCACAGCAGAGAGAAACCATTTAGCTGTGGTGACTGTGGGAAAAGCTTCAACCGGAAACAACATGGCTGCTCAGTCTGATAAAATATTAATTCAGAAGACTAATCTGCTGACGTGGAAAACATCCACAAAGAAAGTAAATGAGGACACAGAGAGGGGACTAAGAGAGTATTGAGATACACCTGTGGACCAACTCTAACTGGTCCTCCTGATCCTGCTCAGTCCAATGTCACAGTAATGATATAATGGGGCTGTTGTCTGAACCTGACAGGTAATATTGCTACTCTTTGTGTATGAAATGGACAATCTGCAGTTCAGACAACCACCACTTTTTAGGTTAACAACTGAGGGATGGGGTTGGAGAGTTGTGAACATTCAATGTCGTAGTCAGATATGGATACAAGATGTCCAGATGTAACGTAGGATTCCCAATAGGTGGCCCGTTGGGTGATTTTATTTGGCCCCAAGTTTTTTGATTAAAACAAGATAATATTTTGAATTTTTGTATTTTTTAATCGTTGTTGAATTTTTTTTACATGAATTGAGGGAATATGTTCCCAAGTATTCCCATGTGTAAATAGATTTACAGTATCAGTCAAAAGTTTGGATACACCTACTCATTCAAGGGTTTTTCTTTATTTTGACTATTTTCTACATTGTAGAATAACAGTGAAGACAAACTATGAAGTAACATATGGAGTCATGTATTAACCAAAGTGTTAAATCAAAATATATGTAATATTTTGGATTCTTCAAAGTAGCCACCCAGATGTATCCGATCTCAAGAAATTGTACAAAACATCCCCCTTATATAATCAATGTGAGCGTTACATAACCAGGGGAGTAGTGATTGGATAAGGGGGAAGATTTGTAACCAGGGGAGTAGTGATTGGATAAGGGGGATGTTTTGTAACCAGGGGAGTAGTGATTGGATAAGGGGGGATGTTTTGTAACCAGGGGAGTAGTGATTGGATAAGGGGATGTAACTAGGGGAGTAGTGATTGGATAAGGGGATGTAACCAGGGGAGTAGTGATTGGATAAGGGGGATGTTTTGTAACTAGGGCAGTAGTGATTGGATAAGGGGATGTAACCAGGGAGTAGTGATTGGATAAGGGAGATGTTTTGGAACCAGGGGAGTAGTGATTGGATAAGGGGGTATTCCTGTATTGTGTGAATCAGATTTAACTGGTTGAGGGAGGAGTTTACAAGCGAGGCTGGACTGTATATAAGTCATTGTTGGCAAGTTATTTTTCTTTGTCTGTAGACGGCCTGTTTTTAGAACCTCTCTCTCTGGGGCCTTTTTGCTAAATATTCTACTGCTGTATTTTGTTGTTAACGTTTTCTGAATTCTAAGACATCAGTTAGAGGTAAGCTTCCGCTTTTTATCCACACGTGCAGGGTCATGTAATTTGTATTTTTCTTTAGGAGGAACAGGATTGTGTTTCCTGGAGGTGGAGAGCTAGAGAATCCATAGGATGAGTAGACTGATTATAAAGGGCTTTGCTTGAATAAATACTGGCTGTGCATTTCCTCTGGAGGGGCCACCGACCGAAATAGACCAGAGGGTTTCCTCTCTTTGTTACTGTGTTGAGTCCATGCTTTGGGGTGTGTATGAAAATGTCTCAGGGTGTTAGGCTAAGGCATGACAAGGTGAGTATACCTCTTTCGTCTCGTGGGACACTAGGTCCCATTACGGTGAGGAACTCCAGGTCCACAGATGAAGGGTTTGGGGTGCACTAAGGTATTAAAAACGAAGGTATTTATTTAATAATAAGTTGCAGAGCTGAGAAATTATTCTCACCATGAACTTCTGGTGTTATTGCCCTAGGAGATCCTGATGAACTTCGACCCCTGAGCTGACGTCCCGCTGAGTGGTTGTTAATAGAAAACGTTTCAGAGCTGGTATTTAAGATACTCTTTGAAGAGGCGTTGTTTCAGATGTTTTCCGAAGATGGACAGGGACTCTGCTGTCCTAGCTTCAGGGGGAAGATGGGCAGGGACTCTGCTGTTCTAGCTTCAGGGGGAAGATGGACAGGGACTCTGCTGTCCTAGCTTCAGGGGTAAGATGAACAGGGTCTCTGCTGTCCTAGCTTCAGGGGGAAGATGGGCAGGGACTCTGCTGTCCTAGCTTCAGGGGGAAGATGGGCAGGGACTCTGCTGTCCTAGCTTCAGGGGGAAGATGGGCAGGGACACTGCTGTCCTAGCTTTAGGGGGAAGATGGACAGGGACTCTGCTGTCCTAGCTTCAGGGGGAAGATGGGCAGGGACTCTGCTGTCCTAGCTTTAGGGGGAAGATGGACATGGACTCTGCTGTCCTAGCTTCAGGGGGAAGATGGGCAGTGACTCTGCTGTCCTAGCTTTAGGGGGAAGATGGGCAGGGACTCTGCTGTCCTAGCTTCAGGGGGGAGATGGGCAGGGACTCTGCTGTCCTAGCTTCAGGGGGAAGATGGACAGGGACTCTGCTGTCCTAGCTTCAGGGGTAAGATGAACAGGGTCTCTGCTGTCCTAGCTTCAGGGGGAAGATGGATAGGGACTCTGCTGTCCTAGCTTCAGGGGGAAGATGGGCAGGGACTCTGCTGTCCTAGCTTTAGGGGGAAGATGGGCAGGGACTCTGCTGTCCTAGCTTCAGGGGGAAGATGGGCAGGGACTCTGCTGTCCTAGCTTCAGGGGGAAGATGGGCAGGGACTCTGCTCTCCTAGCTTTAGGGGGAAGATGGACAGGGACTCTGCTGTCCTAGCTTCAGGGGGAAGATGGGCAGGGACTCTGCTGTCCTAGCTTTAGGGGGAAGATGGACATGGACTCTGCTGTCCTAGCTTCAGGGGGAAGATGGGCAGGGACTCTGCTGTCCTAGCTTTAGGGGAAAGATGGGCAGGGACTCTGCTGTCCTAGCTTCAGGGGGAGATGGACAGGGACTGCTGTCCTAGCTTCAGGGGGAAGGTGGACAGGGACTCTGCTGTCCCAGCTTCAGGGGGAAGATGGTTCCACCATTGGGGGGCCAGGACAGAGAAGAGCTTGGACTGGGCTGAGCAGGAGCTGCACTCCTGTAGGGGTAGGAGGGCCAAGAGACCAGAGGTGGCAGAATGGAGGGTTGGGGTGTAGGGTTTGAGCGTAGCCTGCATGTCGGGAGGGACAGTTTCTCTTGCTGCTCTGTAGGTAAGCACCATGGTCTTGTGGTGGATGCAAGCATCGACTGGAAGCCAGTGGAGTGTGCGGAGGAGTGGGGTTACATGAGAGAACATGGGAAGGTTGAAAACCAGGTGGGCTGCCACGTTCTGGATAAGTTGCAGCGGTTTGATGGCACAAGGTGGGAGCCTAGCCAACAGCAAGTTGCAGTAGTCCAGACGGGAGAGGACAAGTGCATGGATTAGGACCAGCACCACTTGCTGTGTGGGATAGGGTCTTACTCTATGGATGTTGTAGAGCAGCTGAACTCAACTGGTGGACCGAGGTCTGGGTACGGACCCAGAGAAGGGTCAGTCCGGACCGGACATAACATTTTGTTATATAAAAGTCAATACATTATTTTTAGACAGCTTTTTAAAAATGACTTTCTTGCTCTCTCTCTAGAATCTACACCCACCTCTACTAGTGCCCAGTATAATCCAATCACGTGGTTATATGCAAATACAAGAGGCTGTGTCTTACCCAATCATAATTATCAAAATATCCTCTGCGGAACCTTGGGACAAGCAAGATGAGAGGTCAACCAAAGTCCTTGTCAATTCCCTGACAGCCCACCAATGTACATTTGTGTTGTGTTCACTGAGGATAGCTTGGGTTTTGGGAAAACACACAAAAACATTTTTTAGATGCTGAGATGGTAAAAGAATGCATGTGTGATGTTGCAATGAGGAGAACTGAAATATTAGCTGAATTTCACAATTTGATGAGGCCATTCAGAAAACACCATGCATTTTATTAGAATCTACAGAAGAGGACAGGCCACCCCTCATAGCCTGGTTCCTCTCTAGGTTTCTTCCTAGGTTTTGGCCTTTCTAGGGAGTTTTTCCTAGCCACCGTGCTTCTACACCTGCATTGCTTGCTGTTTGGGGTTTTAGGCTGGGTTTCTGTACAGCACTTTGAGATATCAGCTGATGTAAGAAGGGCTATATAAATACATTTGATTTGATTAGCTGTGGATGAATCAACAGATAACACTGATAATGCCCAGCATCTGGTGTTATTTCAGATGTTATAATGAAACAAAGAAGGAATTCTGTGAGGAGTTGTTGGGCTTAACAAATCTAGAAGCACACACACACAGGAAGAGGATATCCATGAGGTCATCAAAGAGATGCTGACGAAGGGGAAGAGATCTGAAGTCCGTGGTCTCCATCACCACAGATGTAGCTCCAGCCCCGATAGGAAGAGGGAGGGGACTGATTGCATGTTTGAAAAGAGGATCACCCTGACATCACACCACTGCGTCATCCATCAATCTGTCCTGTGTCAGCCTGGGAAAAGAGTATTCTGAGGTCATGACAACGATGATGAAACTGATCGACTTCGAGAGCAACGTCCTCCCTACAACACCGCTTGCTACGACGTATTCTGACATAGGCAAATGCCAGTTTTGATGACTTACTACTGCACAACAATGTCAGATGGCTCAGCAAAGGCAGGGTTTTGGTACGCTTTTGGACCAAAGCTTTCTTATCAGATCAAAAGAGTGACAAGGCAACTCAGTTTTTTGAAAATGAGAAGAAGATGGAATCAGTTACATTTTTGACAGACATTACGTCACATCTTAATCAAATGAATGTTAAGTTGCAGGGACGGGACAACATAGTGTGAGGGTGAAGATGGCGCGAGAGGTGATGGCTGCTGTTTATGCACTCTTAACCAACTGTGCTATTTAAAAAAAAAAATTGCGCATTGTTTGTAACTTATTTTGTACATAATGTTGCTACCGTCTCTTATGACTGAAAATAACTTCTGGGCATCAGAACAATGATTACTCACCTTGAACTGGGCGAATAATTTTTCTTTAATGAGTTGGACGAGAGGGATTTACTCCAGACACCCAAACCGGCCCTCATCCCCGTCATTCGTAGGAGAAAGAGACGGAGGTTTTGCGGAAGGAGCTCGGGGTGCCTTTTGAGGATCCGGTGACAAGTGGCTACTCTGACTTTGCCATCGGTACTATTGGCCAACATACAATTGCTGGATAATAAAGTGGATGAACTACAAGCACGTATGTCCTACCAATGGGACATTACCTGTAATATCTTATGTTTCACCGTGTCGTGGCTGAATGACGACATGAATAACACACAGCTGGCGAGTTATACACTGTATCGGCAGGATAGAACAGCAGCCCCTGGTAAGACAAGGGGTGGCGGCCTATGTATACAGCTGGTGCACGATATCTAAGGAAGTCTCGAGGTTTTGCTCGCCTGAGGTCGAGTATCTCATGATAAGCTGTAGACCACACTAACTACCTAGAGAGTTTGTCTATATTTTTTGTAGCTGTCTATTTACCACCACAATGTCACATCCTGACCACAGTAAGATGTTATTTTCTATGGTAGAGTAGGTCAGGGCGTGACGGGGTGTTTTGTGTTTTCTATGTTTTGTATTTCTATGTTTAAGTTCTAGTTTTTCTATGTTGGTTGTTTTAGTTGATCTCCAATTGGAGGCAGCTGGTCCTCGTCTCTAATTGGAGATCATATTTAAGTAGGGGTTTTTCTTCCTGGGTTTTGTGGGTTATTATATTTTGAGTAGTGTTTGTTTCTCTCTGCGTGACGGTTTGTTGTTTTGTTCATTCAGTTATTTATGTATGGCAAAGTTTCACGGATTTAATAAAATGTGGGACTACAACCACGCTGCACTTTGGTCTGCTCCTTTGGACAACCGTGACACACAAACAGATGATGGCACTAAGACCGCACTCTGAGCTGTATACAGCCATGAGCAAACAGGAAAACACTCATCCAGAGGCGGCAGTCTTTTTTAAAATGTATTATTATTATTTTATTTTTTTTAAGGGGTGGATCAGCTTAATATTGCGGAAAGATTGTTGCTTCCATCAATGTAATTGTCTGTATCATTTCCAATCCCCATATTTTTTTGGTAAACATATATATATCCATATACATACACGTATGCAAACATATATACGTACACATACCTATATAGATATAAATATATATTTTTTAAGAATATACCTTTATTATTCCCCGCAAACCCTGTCAACCTTCCCCCAATTGGAGTAAACTAATAAACACTTAGGCTTCTACCTCAGTTTATACATCTTATACACATTTTACAGACAATCTATTTTACAATAGTTACATTTTGTTTGTTTTTAGTCCTTCCTCTATTTCTGATGTCCATCCAGTTTGATTTATATTTGTAACTGTGCTATTTCACAAAATTTCTGAACCTATATACATTTTACAGACCCTGTATGTTTTACATTGGTTATCTTGTTGTTAGTCCCACCCTTCAGCTCCATTCAACCCCTCCCATCTATCGCTCAACATCATCCATTTTGGTTTTCTATTTTCCATATATTTTTCAACTGTGCTGTGATGCTTCACAAAAGTACTGAACCTTTCTGTTCTCATAGCTTCTACAGATTGTCAATTAAAAATAAATTTTTTTGCTAAAATAATTATTATATTATTGATTGATTATGGCTTTTCAAATCACCCAGTATTGCTATCTGCAGCGTTAGTTCTAGGCAAATGTTGTAATTCTTCAGCCATTCCTGGACCTGTGACCAAAAACGAGCTACATATGGACAATACCAAAATAAATTATTTAATGACTCTGCCTCCTCACAGCAAAATCTGCAGAGCTGGGAAGATTGTATCCCCCATATATATAACATTCTATTGGTTGCAAGAATTTTGTATAGTAATTTAAATTGAAAAGTTTGAAGTTTTGAATCTGGCGTTGTTTTGCGTATCAGTTCATAAACCATGTGCCATGGAATGGGTACATTGAAAATCTCTTCCCAACTATTTTGCAATTTAAATGACACAGCTTTCAGTTTTTTTGGTCCTTAAATAAAATTGGTATATGTTTTTATTTATCACACTTTTCTTTAACCATTTATGTTCTTTAATACAGGGCCGCCATACAAGTTCCTGTAACGCCCTGGTCATAGAGAGGGGTTTTTGTTCTTTACTTTGGTTAGGCCAGGGTGTTACATTGGGTGGGCGTTCTATGTTCTGTGTCTATGTGTTTGTATTTCTTTGTTTTGTGTGTGACTCCCAAATCAGGCACAGCTGATGTTCGTTGCTGTTGATTGGGAGTCACACATAAGTGCATGTTTTTCCGTTGGGGTTTTGTGGGTGATTGTTTCTGTTAGTGTTTGAACCTGACAGGACTGTTTTGGCTGTCAGTTTTCTTTTTTTTTGTATAGTGTTCACGTTGTTTGTATTAAATTCTCATGATGAACACTAACTCCGCTGCACCTTGGTCTCTCTCTTCAGACAGCCCTTACAGAATCACCCACCAAACCAGGATCAAGCAGCGGAGGAGGAAGGAGCAACAGGAGTACAGCGTTATGGACTCGTGGACATGGGAACAAATCCTGGACGGAGAGGGACCATGGACTCAGGCTGGGGATTATCGCCTCCCGCAGTGGGAGATTGAAGCGGCGAGAGCGGAGAGGCGATACTATGAGGAGAGAGAGCGCAACGAGCACGAGAGGCAGCCCCAATAATTTTTTTTTGGGGGGCACACGGGACAGTCGGTGGAGCCGAGGTCGGAACCAGAGCCAGTCGGGCTGACATTGGAGGTGAGCGAGGGGTGCGAGGCAGAGACTGTGACGGAGTTATTGGGGAAATTAAAGGAGAGAGAGATGAGAGAGCTGCTAGTGTGGTGCATAAGGCACGGCATTCGCCCTACGGAGTGTGTCGTGGAAATAATGTCACCTGAGGCAGCTCTCCATACTCGTCCTGAGGTGCGTGCTGGTTGTCTGGTGAAGACTGTGCCTTCGCCCAGAAACAGGGCTCTTGCATGTCTTCCCAGCCCTGCACGTCCTGTGCCTACGCCCAGAACCAGGCCTCCTGCATGTCTTCCCATCCTGGTCAAGCCCGTGCCTCCTCCACGCACCAGTCCTCCAGTGGGTCTCCCTATCCTGGTCAAGCCCGTGCCTCCTCCCGTGCCTCCTCCACGGACCAGTCCTCCAGTGGGTCTCCCCATCCTGGTTCGTCCTGTGCCTCCTCCAAGGACCAGTCCTCCGGTGGATCCCTCCACCCTGGTCTCTCCTGTGCCACCTCCTTCCCTGTAGCTCAGTTGGTAGAGCATGGTGTTTGCAACACCAGGGTTGTGGGTTCGATTCCCACGGGGGGCCAAGTACGAAGAAAAAAAAAATGTATGAAATGAAAATGAAATGTATGCATTCACTACTGTAAGTCGCTCTGGATAAGAGCGTCTGCTAAAATGACTAAAATGTAAAATGTCCTCAAACCAGGCCTCCAGCGGGTCTCCCCAGCCTGGTGAGTCCAGGGCCTGCGCCCAGAGCCAGGCCTCCTTCATGTCTCCCCAGCCTGGTGAATCCTGAGCCGGATCTGCCAGAGTGGCCCGCCGTGCCGGTTCTTCCGGAGTGGCCCGCCGTGCCGGTTCTTCCGGAGTGGCCCGCCGTGCCGGTTCTTCCGGAGTGGCCCGCCGTGCCGGTTCTTCCCGGAGTGGCCCGCCGTGCCGGTTCTTCCCGGAGTGGCCCGCCGTGCCGGTTCTTCCGGAGTGGCCCGCCGTGCCGGTTCTTCCGGAGTGGCCCGCCGTGCCGGATCGTCCCGCCTGTCCTCCGGAGCTGCCAGAGTCGCCCGCCTGTCCTCCGGAGCTGCCGGAGTCGCCCGCCTGTCCTCCGGAGCTGCCGGAGTCGCCCGCCTGTCCTCCGGAGCTGCCGGAGTCGCCCGCCTATCCTCCGGCGCAGCCAGAGTGGCCCGCCTGTCCTCCGGAGCTGCCAGAGTCGCCCGCCGTGCCGGATCTTCCGGAGTGGCCCGCCGTGCCGGATCTGCCGGAGTGGCCCGCCGTGCCGGATCTGCCGGAAAGGCCCGCCGTGCCGGATCTGCCGAATTGTCCCGCCTGTCCTCCTGATCTGCCGGATTGTCCCGCCTGTCCTCCGGAGCTGCCAGAGTGGCCCGCCTGTCCTCCGGAGCTGCCAGAGTGGCCCGCCTGTCCTCCGGAGCTGCCAGAGTGGCCCGTCTGCCCGGAGCCACCAGAGTCGCCCGTCTGCCGGGCACAGCAAGGGTCGCCCGCCAGCCGGGCGAAGCCAGGGTTGCCCACCAGACCTTCGGCGCGGCCAGGTGCGCCACCTAAGAGGGCGACGCCAAGGGTGGGGCAGGGGCTACGTCCCGCACCTGAGCTGCCGCCGTAAGAGGGCCCACCCAGACCCTCCCCTTCAGTGTCAGGTTTTGCGGCCGGAGTCCGCACCTTGGGGGGGGGGGGTACTGTAACACCATGGTCATAGAGAGGGGTTTTTGTTCTTTATTTTGGTTAGGCCAGGATGTTACATTGGGTGGGCGTTCTATGTTCTGTGTCTATGTGTTTGTATTTCTTTGTTTTGGGCCGTGTGTGACTCCCAAATCAGGCACAGCTGATGTTCGGTCCTTACTTTTTTCCCCTTCTACCTGCCTCTTCCATTTTTGTGGTAATGCTGCAATTAATTGGTTGTAATTTGGGGTAGAGCAGACATTTCCATATGTCTGTGTTAGCTGCATGTGTGACAACTCCACCAGTCCTATTTATGATATCATTCACTAAAATTATAAATTTTTTAAACATTTCTTCGAATTAAAAAAAAAAATTGATTAGTATATTTGAGTTTAACCACAATATTTGTTGTATTATTTGTTCTGTCTTTTCAGGTGGATTAAACTGAAATTGCAACCAACTTTCTAAGACTTGTTTAAAAAATAACGATATTTTGGAGATTATTTTCTTTTCTAACAACCAAAAGTGAGCAGGTGTAATCTGAATAAAGGGAAAAAGACCATTCTTGAACATCTACATTTTTTTGTCATTTAGCAGACGCTATTATCCAGAGTGACTTACAGTAGTGAATGCATACACTTCGTACATTATTTATTTTTGTACTGGCCTCCCGTGGGAATCAAACTCACAACCCTGGCATTGTAAACTCCATGCTCTACCAACTGAGCCACAGGGAAGACCAAGGATGAACATAGGATGAGACATTCCTACCAATTTACTAGAGAACCCGTTTGGATTTAAATAAACTTTTGTATGACTGATGCCTCTAGTGAGAGGTCTAATGCTTTAATATTTAATCATTTCTGCCCTCCGAATTCATATTCGTTATATAAATAGTCCCTTTTAATTTTGTCTGGCTTCCCATTCCAAATAAAATGTAATATTTTTTTGTTAATATAATTTAAAAACATGTCACTAGGTGTAGGCAAAACCATAAGCAAATAGGTAAACTGTGATATGACTAAAGAGTTAATCAGGGTGACTTTTCCACATATAGACAGGTATTTTCCTTTCCATGGTATCAAGATCTTATCTATTTTTGCTAACTTTCTATAAAAATGTATTGGAGTGAGATCGTTTCTTTCTTTTGGGATTTGTATACCAAGTATGTCCACATCTACGTCAGACCATTTAATTGGTAAACTACACATTAATGTAAAATGTGCATTTTTTGGTTTTAATCCAGAGAGGATAGCAAAAGTATCTAGATCCTCTATTAGGCCGTGGAGAGATTCTAATTGTGGTTTTAGAAGAAAACGTGAATCATCAGCGGACAATGACACCTTAGTTTTTAACAGCTAACATTTTGATGGCAATAATAAATAGATATGCTGATAGTGGACAACCTTGTTTTACTCCTCTAGATAGTTTTACACTTTCTGAGATGTAGCCAGTATTTACTATTTTACACCTAGGGTTACTATACATAACTTTAACCCATTTTATAAGAGATTCCCCAAAATGGAAATATTCTAGGCATTTATATATAAACTTCAGTTGTACTTCATCAAAAGCCTTTTCAAAATCAGCTATGAAAACCAGGCCTGGTGTCCCCAATACTTCATAGTGTTCTATTCTTTCCAGTACTTGTCTTATATTATCTCCAATGTATTGTCCATGTAAAAAAACCTGTCTGATTAGGATGAATAATATCTGACAATACTTTTTTAATTCTAAGCAGCAAGCATTTTGCTCTGAATTTTGCATCACAACACTGAAGTGTAAGAGGTCTCCAATTGTTTTAATGGACTGGATCTTTATATATACTACTTGGGTCCTGTTTCAGTAATAATGATATCAGACCTTCTTGTTGAGTGTCTGATAATCTACCATTTATATAGGAGTGGTTAAAACATGCTAATAATGGTCCTCTGAGTATATCAAAAAAAGTTTGGTATACTTCCACTGGTATGCCATCCAGCCCTGGAGTTTTCCCAGCCTTAAAGGCCCCAATTGCATCAAGAAGTTCCTCCTTTGTAATTTGGCCTTCACATGTGTCTTTTTGTACAGATGTTAATTTTACATTACTATTAGGAGTAAAATCCATACAATTAGTTTCAGTTAGTGGAGATGGAGGAGACTGAAATGAAAACATATTCTTAAAGTACTTTACTTCCTCTTTCAAAATATAATTTGGTGAATCATGCGTGACTCCATCATTTGTAACAAGTTTCAATATTTTTTTTGGTAGCATTTCTATATTGAAGATTGGAAAAGAATTTGGTGCATTTTTCCCCATATTCCATCCAGTTCGCTTTATTTTTATGATATATAACACTGGATCTTTCTTGAATAAGTTCCTCCATTTCTTTATGTTTTTCCTCTAACTTATTCTCTGCCTATATGGTACAGTTTTTATTGCTATCTAACTGCACTGTTAGTCCTTCAATTTCTTTTGTTAATATGGACTCTTTTTGATCTAAATTGCTTTTGTTTTATAGATTGTTTTTGTTTTATAGAGTACTGAATTGTGTCCCATACATTGTGTCCCATAAAATAAGGGGATCTGCTGTACCTATGTTATGTCTGAAAAAGTCAGTTATAAATTCTTCTGTCCTTGTTCTAAACAATTTATCATCTAGTAGGCTTTGATTAAATTTCCAATATCCTCGCCCACGTGGACATTCTGTAAGAGTAATATATATGCCAATTATGTGATGATCCGACTGCATTCTGTCCCGTCAACACTTTTTTAAAACTTTTGGTGCCAGAGAGAATGGCATAAGAAAATAGTCAAGACGACTAGCTTGATTAAGCTGTCCATAATTCTATCCTCCTGATTCCTGCTTACAAGCAAAAATTTAAGCAGGAAGCACCAGTGACTCGGTCAAAAGCTAGTGGTCAGATGAAGCAGAAGCAAAGCTACAGGACTGTTTTGCTAGCACAGACTGGAATATGTTCTGGGATTCTTCCGATGGCATTGAGGAGTACACCACATCAGTCACTGGCTCCATCAATAAGTGCATCGATGACTGTATGTAATAAGTCCCCACAGTGACTGTATATACATACCCCCAACCAGAAGCCATGGATTACAGGCAACATCCGCGCTGAGCTAAAGGGTAGAGCTGCCGCTTTCAAGGAGCGGGACTCTAACCCGGAAGCTTATAAAAATCCTGCTATGCCCTCTGATGAACCATCAAACAGGCAAAGTGTCAACACAGGACAAAGATCGAATCGTACTACACTGGCTACGACGCTCATCGGATGTGGCAGGGCTTGCAAACTATTACAGACTACAAAGGGAAGCACAGCCGAGAGCTTCCCAGTGACACGAGCCTACCAGACAAGCTAAATTACTTCTATGCTCGCTTCGAGGCAAGTAACATTGAAACATGCATGAGAGAATCAGCTTTTCCGGACGACTGTGTGATCACGCTCTCCGCAGCCGATGTGAGTAAGACCTTTAAACAGGTCAACATTCACAAGGCCGTAGGGCCAGACAGATTATCAGGACGTGTACTCCAAGCATGCACTGACCAACTGGCCAAGTGTCTTCACTGACATTTTCAACCTCTGCCTGACCCAGTCTGTAATACCAACATGTTTCAAGCAGACCACCATAGTCCTTGTGCCCAAGAACACTAACGTAACCTGCCTAACTGACTACCAACCCATAGCACTCAAGTCTGTAGCCATAAAATTCTTTGAAATGCTGGTCATGGCTCACATCAACACCATTATCTCAGATACCCTAGACCCACTCCAATTTGCATACCGCCCCAACAGATCCACAGATGATGCAATCTCTTGCACTCCACACTGCCCTTTCACACTTGGACAAAAGGAACACCTATGTGAGAATGCTATTCATAGACTACAGCTCAGTATTCAACACCATAGTGCCTTCGAAACTCATCAATAAGCGAAGGACCCTGGGACTAAACACCTTTCTCTGCAACTGGATCCTGGACTTCCTGACGGGCCGCCCCCAGGTGGTAAGGGTAGGTAACAACACATCCGCCACGCTGATCCTCAACACGGGGGCCCCTCAGGGGTGCGTGCTCAGTCCCCTCCTGTATTCCCTGTTCACTCATGACTGCACGGCCAGGCACGACTCCAACACCATCATTAAGTTTGCTGATGACGCGACAGTGGTAGGCCTGATCACTGACAACGACGAGACAGCCTATAGGGAGGAGGTCAGAGAACTGTCAGTGTGGTGCAAGGACAACAACCTCTCCCTCAAGACAAAGGAGATGATTGTGGACTACAGGAAAAGGAGTACCGAGCACGCCCCATTCTCATCGACGGGGCTGTAGTGGAGTAGGTTCCTTGGTGTCCACATCACCAACAACCTAACATGGTCCAAGCACACCAAGACAGTCGTGAAGAGGGCACAACAAAACCTATTCCCCCTCAGGAGACTGAAAAGATTTGGCATGGGTCCTCAGATCCTCAAAATGTTCTACAGCTGCACCATTGTGAGCATCCTGACCGGTTGCATCACCGCCTGGTATGGCAACTGCTCGGCCTTCGACCGCAAGGCACTACAGAGTGTAGTGTGTACGGCCCAGTACATCACTGGGGCCAAGCTTCTTGCCATCCAGGACCTCTATACCAGGCCGTGTCAGAGGAAGTCCCAAAAAATTGTCAAAGACTCCAGCCACCCTAGTCATAGACTGTTCTCTCTGCTACCGCACGGCTAGTTGTACCGGAGCGCCAAGTCTAGGTCCAAGAGGCTTCTAAACAACTTCTACCCCAAGCCATAAGACTCCTAAACATCTAATCAAATGGCTACCTAGACTATTTGCATTGCCCCCCACCCTCCCTCTTTTACGTTGCTGCTACTCTCTGTTATTATCAATGCATAGTCACTTTAATAACTCTAACTCTACCTACATGTACATATTACCTCAATTACCTCAACTAACCAGTGCCCCCGCACATTGACTCTGTACCGGTAGCCCCTGTATATAGCCTCACTTTTGTAATTTTTTTGAGGTATTTTTCTTAACTGCATTGTTGGTTAAGGGCTTGTAAGTAAGCATTTAACTGTAAGGTCTACACCTGTTGTGTTCGGCGCATGTGACAAATAAAGTTTGATTTGATAACAGCATTCCGGGCTTTCCCCGAAAGAATTGGAGCTTTTCAAGAATAAGCTCCAGGGACAACCTGTCCACTTCCCCAATATTCTGGTGCAAACGCAGGGAGACAAAGATGTTCCCAACTATGTTGATTTCATCCAGAAGCTGATGGATAACTTCACTGTTGGAAGAGAGCTGCTGCTGCTCATCCAGAACTCCTTCTTGATCACAAATGTGACAAAGTTGTCAGAAGAAGCAAAACAGATCTTCAGATGGGTAGAAGTTGCATCACTGTAAACGGAGTTGATTGAGCTGCAAGAAAATATGTCTTTGAAGGAGCAGGCTGGTGACTGTGACCCTGTTACTTTCTGGGGAAAGATGGTGCCTGTGGCTGATGTCCCGGTTCTCAAGAAACTGGCACTATACAGCCTGACCATGTTTGGCTCCACATACAGCTGTGAATCAGCCTTCTCCACAATGAACTTACTTAAACACCAGGCTCACTAATGAACACTGGCACCAGTATCTCTAAGAGTTGCTCTCACACCATTTTGATTAATATTTCATGGCCCACAGTGATGACCTGTGCATTCAGATAATTTTTGTTCTCCATAAAAACTTTATTAAAATATGTTTGGTTACTTTAAGGCCTGTGTACAATGTTTCACATTGCACTTTTTGCATAGACAATTATGCAACCACTTTTGTTCTTCAGCAATGTTGGACATTCAAAAGAAGTTGAAATTCAAATTCTTATTCTCATTTAATGTACATTTGATATAACATGTTTCCAAAGTCGTAGATGAATACATGTGTTAATACGCTGTACCACAGCGACGATAAAGGACGATATCCATCCTTTGCCACCAAGGAAATTTGTGTCACTGGTCCTTCTCAAAAAGTAGTTGAGTTCCCTTGTTGTAGAGCATGAACCCTGCAGGAGCGGGTCACTACTTCGATGTTTGCAGAGAACGACAGGGTGTTGTCCAGGGTCACCGTGATGGAGAAGTCTTTGAGTGGACAGGCCTTCCCCAGGATGAAGAGAAGTTCCATCTTGTCGAGGTTGAGCTTGAGGTGGTGGGCCGACATCCAAGTTGAGATATCTGCCAGGCATGCAGAGATGCGTGTCGCCACCTGGGTGTCAGAAGGGCGGGGGAAGGAGAAAAGTAGTTGAGTGTCATCCTTATAGCAATAGGAGAGACCATGTGAGGATATGATGGAGCCGAGTGACTTGGTGTATAGAGAGAAGATGAGAGGGCCTAGAACCGAGCCCCGGGGGACACCAGTAGTGAGAGTACGTGGTGCAGACAGTGGTCCTCTCCACGTCACCTGGTAGGAGCAGCCTGTTAGGTAGGATGCAATCCAAGAGCGTGCAGAGCCGGAGACGCCCAGCCCTGAGAGGATGGAGAGGAGAATCTGATGGTTCTTGGTGGCGAAGGCAGCGGATAGACCGAGGAGGATGAGGACAGAGGAGGGAGAGTCAGCTTTGGCAGTGCCGGAGAGCCTCCATGACACAGAGAAGAGCAGTCTCGGTTGAGTGACCTGTCTTGAAGCCTGACTGGTTAGGATCAAGAAGATTTTTCTGAGAGAGATAACGAGAGAGTTGATCAGAGATAGCACACTCAAGTGTTTTGGAATCAATAGGCTGGAGGAAAGTGGCTTTAGCAGCAGATACAGAGGTCGAGAGGAGCAAGTGAAAGGATGATAGGACCTCCAGTAGTTTAGTTTTCCTCAATTTTTCACTCAGCTACCCGTAGCCTTGTTCTGTAAGCTCGCAATGAGTCACAGCAACTGAGCAGGAGGGCCAAGCCGGCTGGGAGGAAAGGGGACAGTGCGAGTCATAGGATGCAGGAAGTGTGGAGAGTAGGGTCGAAGAGGCTCCCGAGTGGCGCGGCAGTCTAAGAGAGGTAGCATTGGCACGGCGGTCCAAGAGGCGTCACTGTAGTACCTGGTTCGAATCCAGGCTGCATAACATCCGGCCGTGGTTGGGAGTCCCTTAGGGCGGCGCACAATTGGCCCATCATCGTCCAGGTTTGGCCTGGGTAGGCCGTCATTGTAAAAAATAATTCTCTCTTAACTATAATGCCTAGTTAAATATAAATAAGAGGCAGAATCAGGAGGGAGAAGGATTTAGCAGAAGGGAACGCTGTTAGGATAAGAGAGAGCAAAGATTGTGACGGCGCATGACCATCTGGGTAGGGGCTGAGTGGTTAGGGTTGGAGGAGAGATGGAGACAGAAAAGGAAACAAAGTAGTGATCAGAGATCTGGAGGGGGTTGCAGAGAGATTAGTAGGAGAACAGAGATCTGGAGGGGGGTTGCAGAGAGGTTAGTAGGAGAACAGAGATCTGGAGGGGGGTTGCAGAGAGGTTAGTAGGAGAACAGAGATCTGGAGGGCGGTTGTAGTGAGATTAGTAGGAGAACAGAGATCTGGAGGGGGGTTGCAGTGAGATTAATAGGCGAGCAGCCTCTAGTAAAGATGAGGTCAAGCGTATTGCCTGCCTTGTGAGTTGGAGGGGATTGGGAAAGAGTGAGGTCAAAAGAGGCAAGGAGGGGAAAGAGAGAGTTAGAAAGAAATTAATTGAATGCAGAGGTTGAACTCCCAAGTACGAAGAGCAGTGAGCTATCGTCAGGAAATGAGCTTGTCAAGCTCATTGAGCAACTCTCCAAGGACACCTGGTGGGTGATAGATGACAATAATGTTAATCTTGAGTCGACAAGTGACAGTGACAGCATGGAATTCAAATGAGGAGCTGGACAGGTGAAATTATCCACTTAGGAGAAATGTGTAGACCTGTATCACCAACGCGACGACCAGATTGACTACTTCGGTAGTCAGTTGAACAGTTGACACATTGGTGCAGCTGGCTTCCGGATTAATCAGGTGGGTGTTAAGAAGCGCAGTTTGGCGGGTCATGTTTCAGAGGACGCATGACTCAACCTTCGCATCTCCCCGGCCCGTTGAGGAGTGGCAGCGATGAGACAAGATTGTAATTGGAGATCAGGAATTTGAGAAGAAAATGGGTGTAATATTTATATATATATTTATTTATATTTAAAACACATAGTTGACAAAGCTACAAAAGAGCAAAGTGAGAATCTGTAAATAACTAGGTTAGATGAGAGAGTGGTGTGGAGCATTCCTCGAATAACTTGGCAGAACCATCTTTGTTTCGGTGACGGTCTTAGTTTTGCCACAAAACCACCACTGACACGTCCGCTGCTGCTTACAGCTGCTGCTGAGAAACCAGGGGAGACTGAAGTACTAACACTAATTGATAATTGCCTCGCAGAGGTGGAGAGCAAACCTTCCTGTACTAATTGCTGATTGCCTTGGAGAGGTGAAACCACTTCCTCTCCAATACAGGCACTGATTACCAAAACTAGTCACAAATTTCCCTGCCCCTTGATCCTGGATGATGTGTCAGCAACTATCTGCAAATAATGAGCAGTCAGCAGCTCACACCAAGTAGGCTGCTGGGAAGACAGGAAGCACCTAAAGTAGATGGCCCTCGTTCACAAAAAGACAGTACTATACCACAACAGATAAAGACAACAAAAAATGATACTTATGACTCCTGGAGATATCAGGAGTCCTCCAGCTATAGAATGAAGTCCCAAGCCGTTGCAGCTTTCAGGAGTTGCCTGTGTTACAATAAGTTGTCTTTCAATTCAGTTCATACAATAAGTTATATAATATAACGTTTTCCCCACATGTAGCTTTCTATTGCCCTATTTCGGCTGCTCTCCGCTATAGCCATGGAACACCTTGCTACACGGATTCGGGCATGTGCCGATATAGCTTCTGTTCAAATAAAAGACACGCAACACAAAATGTCCCTATATGCAGACGATGTTCTTTTGTTTTTATCCAAGCCTAAAACTTATATCCCCCCCTTACTTAACTTGATGAATACATTCAGCTCATTCTCTGGCTACAAGATAAATTGGCAAAAAAAGCGAATTGATGCCGATATCACGGCCTGTGGATATGCAATTTCTGCAATCTACCCCATTTAGAACAGTGATAGACAAGTTCACAAGCCTTGGCATTGTAGTGACAAGAGATCTTGATCAGCTATTGAAAACGAATTGGGACATGAACATTTATCAGCTTAAACAAAATATAGATTTTTGGAAAACTCTGCCTATCTCCTTGGTTGGTCGTATAAACGCTATTAAAATGGTTGTCCTACACAGGTTTCTTTATCTCTAGGTATTTTCTTCACATACCCACTGTATACATTGACAGCCCGATTAGCCTGAATCATGCTTTCCACCCTGCGTTGGATGATATGATGTTTTCACAGTGGAGGGAGAAGGGGCTTACAGCAATTGGTCATTTATACATGGATGGTCAGTTAGCTTCATTTCAACAATTACAGGGAAAGTTCAACATGCCAACAACACATTTTTTCAGATACGTCCAAATCAGGAATTTCTTAAGGACACATATCCACAGTATGGCATTAAGCCAAATAATCCTACATTAGACAGCCTGATCCTTGTCAAACTCCATTCAAAAGGGCCGGTCTCTAGACTGTAGGATGTGCTACAGGCCCACATAGAGGTATCCACAGACACTATTAAAAACATGGAGGTATCCACAGACACTATTAAAAACATAGAGGTATCCACAGACACTATTAAAAACATAGAGGTATCCACAGACACTATTAAAAACATGGAGGTATCCACAGACACTATTAAAAACATAGAGGTATCCACAGACACTATTAAAAACATGGAGGTATCCACAGACACTATTAAAAACATGGAGGTATCCACAGACACTATTAAAAGGGCTTGGGAACAAGAACTTGGTTCAGAAATCTCAGATGAGGACTGGGTAGAAGCTCTCAGGATTATAAACCACAGTTCTGTGAATGCCAGACACAATTTTGTACAGTTTAATTTTAATTTTGTACAATTTTGTACAGGTTACATTACTCAAAAGTGAAACTGAATCAAACATTCCCGGACACACCACTGTGTGAGAGGTGAGAGCAGGATGAGGGGACGTTGACCCACTTATTTTGGACACGTCCTAAATTACATGCTTTCTGGGCTCTCATTTCTGATGACTTATCTAAAGCCTTCGATAGAGTTCTAGCCCCAGACCCATTTATCGCTCTGTTTGGTACAGTTGATGGGAATAACCAGGAGGAGAAGGCTGTCTCTCTTTGTACTCTATTAGCCAAAAGGCTCATATTGCAATTTTGGAAATTGGAGACTGTAACTATCTTTGAAATGTGGCTAAAAAATAAAAATAGTCAGTACCTTGTAGTTAACTCTCCGTCCACATAGAGGCGCTGTGGTATTGTCTTGCCACCCGCTGATACAGGCGGAAGTGAGCTTGCGAGTGGACTTTTCTTTCTAGTGAACATCGTTCTTTCCTGGTGGAAGAAGCTAACAGCTGAATAGCTAACTAGCTACCAGTCAACTTAAAATGTCTCAACAACAGTCGTTTCATGTGTTTTTAAATGAGCGCTTAACTTCGGCTGCTGTGGAGATTTTCGGGGAAGTTGAGAAAACGGTAGTGAAATACCAGGAGGAGAATGATCGGCTACGGAGACTGCTGGAGATCACATCAGAGGTTCAACTATGTAGAACAGGTACGTATGTACAGTGCATTCGGAAAGTATTCAGACCCCTTCACTATTTCCACATGAGGTTAAAAAATCTGTCCATGTGCACTTGAGCAAAGCACTTAACCCTGATGTATCCTGTAATTGCTGCAGATAAGAGCGTCTGCTAAATTACACACATTTCAAGTGTAACGTATTGTACTTTTGGAGTAATAACAAAAAAAACGTAAATAAGAATATAATATGTTTCTGAACAGTTATACATTCATGTGACTGCTACTATGATTATGGATAATCACGAATAAATGATGAATAATGAAGATCATATCCGTCAAAATCAGGAGTGAAGATCATACACCTCCCTCCTTACCAATAACAGGGGAGGTCAGCATTTTGGGGGGTGATGATCTTTGTTCCTTTTAACTTTCTCACTTGTCGTCATTGAAGATTCATTCATTATTATCCAGAAACAGATTCTATTGTATTTACAATAAAAGGGACTCCAAACTTACACAATACATTATTCACCATTCAGTTCCTATTGGGCAAAACCCACAACACAACCAAAACAAACTGCAAATGCATTCAACAAGTATGTGATTTCACAAGCTTAATGTGTGTAAGGAATATGGGATCAAATACTACACTTCTGACTACTGTAATACACTAAGTTAATTTATCCAAACGCTTTTGACTTATTCACGTTGGGGGACTAGATACATAAAGTGCTTTGATTTCTAAATGGTAAAACAGATATTATGAAAATTCCCTCAAATAAAAGGTGACATTCTGTACTGTCACCTCATATAAACATTTGATCTCAAATCCCAAATTCTGGAATATAGAGCCACATTTGTAAATGTTAGTTTCACTGTCTAAATAAATACATAGGGGAGTGTAAACCTCTGCTATTCCTTCCCTCCAGACTCCCTGCAGCTCTCTGTCTCTGAAGAGGAGGTTCCCCCTGAGCAGCAGGAGTGGAGTCCCAGTCTGAGGCAGAAGGACCCAGAGACCACAAAGATGAAAGAGGAACAAGAGGAAGTCAGGACCAGTCAGGACGAAGAGCAGCTTCAAGGGCTCGTTGATACCAAAGACTCCATATTCAGTCCTTCCTGTGTGAAAAGTGAATGTGATCAGATGGACCCACATCAAGAAGCCATACTAGCTGAACACCCAACTCTCAGTCCACTGAAAACGTCTAAACTACAGTCGTTTCGTTTGTTGTTAAATGAATGTTTAACGGCATCTGCTGCTGTGGAGATTCTTGGTGCGGTTGAGGAAACTGTAGCAGAGTACCAGGAAGAGAATGATCTGCTACGGAGACTGCTGCGGAGGACACCAGAGATAAAACTATGTAGAATAGGTTTGTACGTAGATCTAATACCTAGCTAGCTACGGTTCTACTTAGTTAATAAACTGTTTCCGGTAACAGGGATCTCCATTGCATCCATTTTTAAAGAACAGTTTATAATATAGCTAAGATTCACCGGGCATAATTAAAAAGTTATCTGTCAGGAAAAGATGATTGAAATAGCTTATGAAGCACAGCCTTTCTGACTCCAATGCATTTCATTAGAGACTGTGAGTACGTTTACGTTCACACTAGTAATTCAATATTATATTGATGATGGCAGTAGGCAGAGTACGGCTTCAGTCCTGTAGACCCCTGACTCTGCTCATCTTAAACGCCGTGAGGTCATAATAGAAGTAAACATACGGTGATCAAAACATCTAGTTTTCTGAGAAATCTTTCAAATTATTAGGACGTGTACAAGCTTTATTATAATATCAAGTTTGGGAGCAGTACAACTATTTTTATCTGTATTGCACATTATTTTAGCTACTGTTGTTATTTTGGATCAATACAAATAAAGACATTTTCAATTAAAAAATCATTGAGCTCTATAATTCACATTTGTGATTCAAGTGTTGTATTTAATTCTGTAATATATAAATAACATCTGTTCCTTCTCTCCTTCCCTCCAGACTCCCTGCAGTTCTCTGTCTCTGAAGAGGAGGTTCCCCCTGAGCAGCAGCACTGTGAGCAGGAGTGGAGCCCCAGTCTGGGGCAGGAGGACCCAGAGACCATACAGATTAAAGAGGAACAGGAGGAAGTCAGGACCAGTCAGGAGGAAGAGCAGCTTCAAGGGGTCTTTGTTACCAAAGACTCCACATTCACTACTTCCTGTGTGAAAAGTGAATGTGATCAGGAGGACCCACATCAGTCCTTGACTCTTCCCCAAACCCAGACTGTGGAGAACAGAGAGAGTGACTCTAAACCAGTGGATCTCAAACCTTTTGTCACTGTGACCCACATTAAGGGTCTTAATATTCCCTGTGACCCTCCAGATAATCAAAACAATGCCTCCAGCCACAGCTCAGCTGTAAGCAGCTACACAGTAGGACTTGACAGCAGCCCACCATTGGATCCCAGTCCACCATTGGAGAAACACTGTTCCAAACCCAGCACCACAGCTAGAAGAACTCACCACTGCCGTGACTGTGGAGAAACGTTTGCTCTGAAAGCTGACCTGCAGAGACATGTGACTCTCTTCAGTAAGATACCCAGTGAATGTAGTTCCTGCCAAAAACGCTACAACTCCACCTGTAAACTGAAGGCCCATGTCCCACTCTGTCACGGTGGGAAACCCTGCACCTGCCCTGTTTGTGGAAAGACCTTCAAACACAAAGGATTTCTGTCCAGGCACATGAGGATTCACACAGGAGAGAAACCATTTATCTGTGGTGACTGTGGGAAAAGCTTCAATCGCACGGATTTCCTAACCAGGCATAAACTGACTCACACAGGAGAGAAGCCATTCACCTGTGGTGACTGTGGGAGAAGCTTCAGTCGGAAGGAGAGCTTAACTATGCACAAATTGACTCACACCAGAGAGAAACTTTTTAGCTGTCATGACTGTGGGAGAAGCTTCAATCGGAAGGTGCGCCTAACCAGGCATAAATTGACTCACACAGGAGAGAAACTATTCACCTGTGGTGACTGTGGGAAAAGCTTCAATCAGAAGGTGCACCTAACCAGGCACAAATTGACTCACACCAGAAAGAAACCATTCAGCTGTGGTGAGTGTGGGAAAAACTTCAATTGGAAGGTGCGCCTAACCAGGCATAATTTGACTCACACAGGAGAGAAGCCATTCACCTGTGGTGACTGTGGGAAAAGCTTCAATCGCAAGGATACCTTAAATATGCACAAATTGACTCACAGCAGAGAGAAACCATTCACCTGTGGTGACTGTGGGAAAAGCTTCAATCAGAAGGTGCGCCTAACCAGTCACAAATTGACTCACATCAGAGAGAAACCATTCAGCTGTGGTGAGTGTGGGAAAAGCTTCGGTCTTGAAAGGAACCTAGCCAGGCATAAACTGACTCACACAGGAGAGAAGCCATTCACCTGTGGTGACTGTGGGAAAAGCTTCAATCGCAAGGAGACCTTAACTACGCACAAATTGACTCACACCAGAGAGAAACCATTCAGCTGTGGTGAGTGTGGGAAAAGCTTCAATCGCAAGGATACCTTAAATATGCACAAATTGACTCACAGCAGAGAGAAACCATTTAGCTGTGGTGACTGAGGGAAAAGCTTCAATCGGAAACAACATGGCTGCTCAGTCTGATAAAATATTAATTCAGAAGACTAATCTGCTGACACGTGAAAAACATCCACAAAGAAAGTAAATGAGGACACAGAGAGGGGACTAAGAGAGTATTGAGATACACCTGTGGACCAACTCTAACTGGTCCTCCTGATCCTGCTCAGTCCAATGTCACAGTAATGATATAATGGGGCTGTTGTCTGAACCTGACATGTAATGTTGCTACTCTTTGTGTATGAAATGGACACTGCAGTTCAGACAACCACCACTTTTTAGGTGAACAACTGAGGGATGGGGTTGGAGAGTTGTGAACATTCAATGTCGTAGTCAGATATGGATACAAGATGTCCAGATGTAATGTAGGATTCCCAATAGGTGATTTTATTTGGCCCCAAGTTTTCTGATTAAAACAAGATAATCTATAGAATATTTGTATTTGTTTTTTATTCATTGTTGGACATTTTAAAAATGTATTTAGGGAATATATTCCCAAGTATTCGCACATGTAAATAGATTTACAGTATCAGTCAAAAGTTTGGATACACCTACTCATTCAAGGGTTTTTCTTTATTTTGACTATTTTCTACATTGTAGAATAACAGTGAAGACAAACTGTAGAAAAAGCCCATGGAGTTGGTGGAATAATCCTTTAATTCATTGCCACTTACTCAGCTGGGCCAGGGGCGCTTTAATTAGGTCAGGTGGAAATGTCCGACAGATCTCCACTCCATAAAAGGAGGAAATCACCATCGCCTGATCGCGCTGCTTTCTCTTCCTTCACTCTGTCAAATCCAGAAGTTCTGTGCGTCCATGAATCCACGTAAGTCCACCGACTCTGTTACCTTTCATCTGAACTTTCATCTGAACTTTCATCTGAACTTTCATCTGAACTTTCATCTGAACTTTCATCTGAACTTTCATCTGAACTTTCATCTGAACTTTCATCTGAACTTTCATCTGAACTTTCATCTGAACTTTCATCTGAACTTTCATCTGAACTTTCATCTGAACTTTCATCTGAACTTTCATCTGAACTATCTGTTGCGATCGGGAGAGCGGGCCATCAGTTGTTGTTTGAAGTTATTATCGCGTGGCTTGGAGCGCACGCTTCAAACATTTTGTCTAATGTGAATGGTCAATGATTCCGGCCCTACGGATCATAATAAGACAATTATGCAATTGGTATAGTTAATATGTAATGAAATTCCGTGTACACATGAAGACACTTGAAAGGGTGAAATAAGAAAGCAATTGTTTGTTGAACTGATCGGCTCTGATATCCAACTAATGGCGATTTATAGATTGAATAACCGATCACTGTTTGTATTATTCTTTCATGATTTATGATAAATAGTTACGAGCCTAAATTACTCACCGACGATTCCTATTGACTTATTAATGAACTGGATTGTTGAATTCCCTAAATGATGTTAACAATGAATGATTGTTATGATTAGATCTTTGTGATGATGGATTTGATTGGATACACGTTATTCTGTTTCCTTTGTTATGCAGCACAGACTACTCAGTAAATATACCACTTTATGGTTAAAGGAATTCCTGCCTCAGTCTCATCCATTTCTCTGTCACCTGACCCGTGACCACCTGTTCACCCTCACTGTCAGTCATCCTACCTATCCAGCTACCCACACAGATTCCACTAATCTTTCACAAACTATGAAGTAACATATGGAGTCATGCATTAACCAAAAGTGTTAAATCAAAATATATGTAATATTTTGGATTCTTCAAAGTAGCCACCCAGATGTATCCGATCTCAAGAAATTGTACAAAACATCCCCCTTATATAATCAATGTGAGCATTACATAACCAGGGGAGTAGTGATTGGATAAGGGCGATGTTTTGTAACCAGGGGAGTAGTGATTGGGTAAGGGAGATGTTTTGGAACCAGGGGACTAGTGATTGGATAAGGGGGGGTTGTAACCAGGGGAGTAGTGATTGGATAAGGGGGAAGATTTGTAACCAGGGGAGTAGTGATTGGATAAAGGGATGTTTTGTAACTAGGGCAGTAGTGATTGGATAAGGGAGATGTTTTGTAACCAGGGGACTAGTGATTGGATAAGGGGATGTAACCAGGGGAGTAGTGATTGGATAAGGGGATGGAACCAGGGGAGTAGTGATTGGATAAGGGGGTATTCCTGTATTGTCTGAATCAGATTTAACTGCTTTAGGGAGGAGTTTACAAGCGAGGCTGGACTGTATATAAGTCATTGTTGGCAAGTTATTTTTCTTTGTAGACGGCCTGTTTTTAGAACCTCTCTCTCTGGGGCCTTTTTGCTAAATATTCTACTGCTGTATTTTGTTAACGTTTTCTGAATTCTAAGACATCAGTTAGAGGTAAGCTTCCGCTTTTTATCCACACGTGCAGGGTCATGTATTTAGTATTTTTCTTTAGGAGGAACAGGATTGTGTTTCCTGGAGGTGGAGAGCTAGAGAATCCATAGGATGAGTAGACTGATTATAAAGGGCTTTGCTTGAATAAATACTGGCTGTGCATTTCCTCTGGAGGGGCCACCGACCGAAATAGACCAGAGGGTTTCCTCTCTTTGTTACTGTGTTGGGTCCATGCTTTGGGGTGTGTATCAAAATGTCTCAGGGTGTTAGGCTAAGGCATGACAAGGTGAGTATACCTCTTTTGTCTCGTGGTACACTAGGTCCCATTACGGTGAGGAACTCCAGGTCCACAGATGAAGGGTTTGGGGCGCACTAAGGTATTAAAAACGAAGGTATTTATTTAATAATAAGTTGCAGAGCTGAGAAATTATTCTCACCATGAACTTTTGGTGTTATTGCCCTAGGAGATCCTGATGAACTTCGACCCCTGAGCTGACGTCTCGCTGAGTGGTTGTTAATAGAAAATGTTTCAGAGCTGGTATTTACGATACTCTTTGAAGAGGCGTTGTTTCAGATGTTTTCCGAAGATGGGCAGGGACTCTGCTGTCTTAGCTTCAGGGGGAAGATGGGCAGGGACTCTGCTGTCCTAGCTTCAGGGGGAAGATGGGCAGGGACTCTGCTATCCTAGCTTCAGGGGGAAGATGGGCAGGGACTCTGCTGTCCTAGCTTCAGGGAGAAGATGGCCAGGGACTCTGCTGTCCTAGCTTCAGGGGGAAGATGGGCAGGGACCCTGCTGTCCTAGCTTCAGGGGGAAGATGGTTCCACCATTGGGGGGCCAGGACAGAGAAGAGCTTGGACTGGGCTGAGCGGGAGCTGCCTTCCCGTAGGGGTAGGAGGGCCAAGAGACCAGAGGTGGGAGAATGGAATGTTGGGGTGTAGAGTTTGATCGTAGCCTGGATGTCAGGAGGGACAGTTTCTCTTGCTGCTCGGTAGGTAAGCACCATGGTCTTGTGGTGGATGCAAGCATCGACTGGAAGCAAGTGGAGCTTAACAAATCTAGAAGCACACACACAGGAAGAGGATATCCATGAGGTCATCAAAGAGATGCTGACGAAGGGGGAGAGATCTGAAGTCCGTGGTCTCCATCACCACAGATGTAGCTCCAGCCCCGATAGGAAGAGGGAGGGGACTGATTGCATGTTTGAAAGAGGACCACCCTGACATCACACCACTGCGTCATCCATCAATCTGTCCTGTGTCAGTCTGGGAAAAGAGTATTCTGAAGTCATGACAACGATGATGAAACTGATCGACATCGAGAGCAACGTCCTCCCTACAACACCGCTTGCTACGACATATTCTGACATAGGCCAATGCCAGTTTTGATGACTTACTACTGCACAACAATGTCAGATGGCTCAGCAAAGGCAGGGTTTTGGTACGCTTTTGGACCAAAGCTTTCTTATCAGATCAAAAGAGTGACAAGGCAACTCAGTTTTTTGGAAAATGAGAAGAAGATGGAATCAGTTACATTTTTGACAGACATTACATCACACCTTAATCAAATGAATGTTAAGTTGCAGGGACGGGACAACATAGTGTGAGGGTGAAGATGGCGCCAGAGGGGATGGCTGCTGTTTATGCACTCTTAACCAACTGTGCTATTTAAAAAAAAATTGCGCATTGTTTGTAACTTATTTTGTACATAATGTTGCTGCTACCGTCTCTTATGACTGAAAATAACTTCTGGGCATCAGAACAATGATTACTCACCTTGAACTGGGCGAATAATTTTTCTTTAATGAGTTGGACGAGAGGGATTTACTCCAGACACCCAAACCGGCCCTCATCCCCGTCATTCGTAGGAGAAAGAGACGGAGGTTTTGCGGAACGAGCTCGGGGTGCCTTTCGAGGATCCGGTGACAAGTGGCTACTCTGCCTTTGCCATCGGTACTATTGGCCAACATACAATTGCTGGATAATAAAGTGGATGAACTACAAGCACGTATGTCCTACCAACGGGACATTACGTGTAATATCTTATGCTTCACTGTGTCGTGGCTGAATGACGACATGAATAACACACAGCTGGCGAGTAATACACTGTATTGGCAGGATAGAACAGCAGCCCCTGGTAAGACAAGGGGTGGCGGCCTATGTATATTTGTAAACAACAGCTGGTGCACGATATCTAAGGAAGTCTCGAGGTTTTGCTCGCCTGAGGTCGAGTATCTCATGATAAGCTGTAGACCACATTAACTACCGAGAGAGTTTGTCTATATTTTTTGTAGCTGTCTATTTACCACCACAATGTCACGTCCTGACCATAGTAAGAGGTTATTTTCTATGGTAGAGTAGGTCAGGGCGTGACGGAGTGTTTTGTGTTTTTCTATGTTTTGTATTTCTATGTTTAAGTTCTAGTTTTTCTATTTCTAGTTTTTTTTAGTTGATCTCCAATTGGAGGCAGCTAGTCCTCGTTGTCTCTAATTGGAGATCATATAAAAACCCCTACTTTTCTTCCTGGGTTTTGTGGGTTATATTTTGAGTAGTGTTTGTTTCTCTCTGCGTGACGGTTTGTTGTTTTGTTCATTCAGTTATTTATGTATTGCAAAGTTTCACGGATTTAATAAAATGTGGAACTACAACCACGCTGCACTTTGGTCTGCTCCTTTGGACAACCGTGACACACAAACAGATGATGGCACTAAGACCGCACTCTGAGCTGTATACAGCCATGAGCAAATAGGAAAACACTCATCCAGGGGCGGCAGTCTTTTTTTAAATGTATTATTATTATATATTTTTTAAGGGGTGGATCAGCTTAATATTGCGGAAAGATTGTTGCTTCCATCAATGTAATTGTCTGTATCATTTCCAATCCCCATATTTTTTTGGTAAACATATATATATCCATATACATACACGTATGCAAACATATATACATACCTATATAGATATACATATATTTTTTGAAGAATATACCTTTATTATTCCCCGCAAACCCTGTCAACCTTCCCCCAATTGGAGCAAACTAATAAACACTTAGGCTTCTACCTCAGTTTATACATCTTATACACATTTTAAAGACAATCTATTTTACAATAGTTACATTTTGTTTGTTTTTAGTCCTTCCTCTATTTCTGATGTCCATCCAGTTTGATTTATATTTGTAACTGTGCTATTTCACAAAATTTCTGAACCTATATACATTTTACAGACCCCGTATACTTTACATTGGTTATCTTGTTGTTAGTCCCACCCTTCAGCTCCATTCATCGCCTCCCATCTATCGCTCATCATCCATTTCGGAATTCTATTTTCCATATATTTTTCAACTGTGCTGTGATGCTTCACAAAAGTACTGAACCTTTCTGTTCTCATAGCTTCTACAGATTGTCAATTAAAAATAAAAAATTTTGCTAAAATAATTATTATATTATTGATTGATTATGGCTTTTCAAATCACCCAGTATTGCTATCTGCAGCGTTAGTTCTAGGCAAATGTTGTAATTCTTCAGCCATTCCTGGACCTGTGACCAAAAACGAGCTACATATGGACAATACCAAAATAAATAATTTAATGACTCTGCCTCCTCACAGCAAAATCTGCAGAGCTGGGAAGATTGTATCCCCCATATATATAACATTCTATTGGTTGCAAGAATTTTGTATAGTAATTTAAATTGAAAAGTTTGAAGTTTTGAATCTGGCGTTGTTTTGCGTATCAGTTCATAAACCATGTGCCATGGAATGGGTACATTGAAAATCTCTTCCCAACTATTTTGCAATTTAAATGACACAGCTTTCAGTTTTTTTGGTCCTTAAATAAAATTGGTATATGTTTTTATTTATCACACTTTTCTTTAACCATTTATGTTCTTTAATACAGGGCCGCCATACAAGTTCCTGTAACGCCCTGGTCATAGAGAGGGGTTTTTGTTCTTTATTTTGGTTAGGCCAGGGTGTTACATTGGGTGGGCGTTCTATGTTCTGTGTCTATGTGTTTGTATTTCTTTGTTTTGTGTGTGACTCCCAAATCAGGCACAGCTGATGTTCGTTGCTGTTGATTGGGAGTCACACATAAGTGCATGTTTTTCCGTTGGGGTTTTGTGGGTGATTGTTTCTGTTAGTGTTTGAACCTGACAGGACTGTTTTGGCTGTCAGTTTTCTTGTTTTTTGTATAGTGTTCACGTTGTTTGTATTAAATTCTCATGATGAACACTAACTCCGCTGCACCTTGGTCTCTCTCTTCAGACAGCCCTTACAGAATCACCCACCAAACCAGGATCAAGCAGCGGAGGAGGAAGGAGCAACAGGAGTACAGCGTTATGGACTCGTGGACATGGGAACAAATCCTGGAAGGAGAGGGACCATGGACTCAGGCTGGGGATTATCGCCTCCCGCAGTGGGAGAAGCGGCGAGAGCGGAGAGGCGATACTATGAGGAGAGAGAGCGCAACGAGCACGAGAGGCAGCCCCAATAATTTTTTGGGGGGGCACACGGGACAGTCGGTGGAGCCGAGGTCGGAACCAGAGCCAGTCGGGCTGACATTGGAGGTGAGCGAGGGGTGCGAGGCAGAGACTGTGACGGAGTTATTGGGGAAATTAAAGGAGAGAGAGATGAGAGAGCTGCTAGTGTGGTGCATAAGGCACGGCATTCGCCCTACGGAGTGTGTCGTGGAAATAATGTCACCTGAGGCAGCTCTCTATACTCGTCCTGAGGTGCGTGCTGGTTGTCTGGTGAAGACTGTGCCTACACCCAGAAACAGGGCTCTTGTATGTCTTCCCAGCCCTGCACGTCCTGTGCCTACGCCCAGAACCAGGCCTCCTGCATGTCTTCCCATCCTGGTCAAGCCCGTGCCTCCTCCACGGACCAGTCCTCCAGTGGGTCTCCCTATCCTGGTCAAGCCCGTGCCTCCTCCACGGACCAGTCCTCCAGTGGGTCTCCCTATCCTGGTCAAGCCCGTGCCTCCTCCACGGACCAGTCCTCCAGTGGGTCTCCCTATCCTGGTCAAGCCCGTGCCTCCTCCACGGACCAGTCCTCCAGTGGGTCTCCCCATCCTGGTTCGTCCTGTGCCTCCTCCAAGGACCAGTCCTCCGGTGGATCCCTCCACCCTGGTCTCTCCTGTGCCACCTCCTCAAACGAGGCCTCCAGCGGGTCTCCCCAGCCTGGTGAGTCCAGGGCCTGCGCCCAGAGCCAGGCCTCCTTCATGTCTCCCCAGCCTGGTGAATCCTGAGCCGGATCTGCCAGAGTGGCCGCCGTGCCGGTTCTTTCGGAGTGGCCCGCCGTGCCGGTTCTTTCGGAGTGGCCCGCCGTGCCGGTTCTTTCGGAGTGGCCCGCCGTGCCGGTTCTTTCGGAGTGGCCCGCCGTGCCGGTTCTTTCGGAGTGGCCCGCCGTGCCGGTTCTTTCGGAGTGGCCCGCCGTGCCGGTTTCTTTCGGAGTGGCCCGCCGTGCCGGTTCTTTCGGAGTGGCCCGCCGTGCCGGTTCTTTCGGAGTGGCCCGCCGTGCCGGTTCTTTCGGAGTGGCCCGCCGTGCCGGTTCTTTCGGAGTGGCCCGCCGTGCCGGTTCTTTCGGAGTGGCCCGCCGTGCCGGTTCTTTCGGAGTGGCCCGCCGTGCCGGTTCTTTCGGAGTGGCCCGCCGTGCCGGTTCTTTCGGAGTGGCCCGCCGTGCCGGTTCTTTCGGAGTGGCCCGCCGTGCCGGTTCTTTCGGAGTGGCCCGCCGTGCCGGTTCTTTCGGAGTGGCCCGCCGTGCAGGTTCTTTCGGAGTGGCCCGCCGTGCCGGTTCTTTCGGAGTGGCCCGCCGTGCCGGTTCTTTCGGAGTGGCCCGCCGTGCCGGTTCTTTCGGAGTGGCCCGCCGTGCCGGTTCTTTCGGAGTGGCCCGCCGTGCCGGTTCTTTCGGAGTGGCCCGCCGTGCCGGTTCTTTCGGAGTGGCCCGCCGTGCCGGTTCTTTCGGAGTGGCCCGCCGTGCCGGTTCTTTCGGAGTGGCCCGCCGTGCCGGTTCTTTCGGAGTGGCCCGCCGTGCCGGTTCTTCCGGAGTGGCCCGCCTGTCCTCCGGAGCTGCCGGAGTCGCCCGTCTGCCGGGCACAGCAAGGGTCGCCCGCCAGCCGGGCGAAGCCAGGGTCGCCCACCAGACCTTCGGCGCGGCCAGGTGCGCCACCTAAGAGGGCGACGCCAAGGGTGGGGCAGGGGCTACGTCCCGCACCTGAGCTGCCGCCGTAAGAGGGCCCACCCAGACCCTCCCCATCAGTGTCAGGTTTTGCGGCCGGAGTCCGCACCTTGGGGGGGGGGGGTACTGTAACACCCTGGTCATAGAGAGGGGTTTTTGTTCTTTATTTTGGTTAGGCCAGGATGTTACATTGGGTGGGCGTTCTATGTTCTGTGTCTATGTGTTTGTATTTCTTTGTTTTGGGCCGTGTGTGACTCCCAAATCAGGCACAGCTGATGTTCGGTCCTTACTTTTTTTCCCCTTCTACTTGCCTCTTCCATTTTTGTGGTAATGCTGCAATTAATTGGTTGTAATTTGGGGTAGAGCAGACATTTCCATATGTCTGTGTTAGCTGCATGTGTGACAACTCCACCAGTCCTATTTATGATATCATTCACTAAAATTATAAATTTTTTAAACATTTCTTCGAATTAAAAAAAATAAATTGATTAGTATATTTGAGTTTAACCACAATATTTGTTGTATTATTTGTTCTGTCTTTTCAGGTGGATTAAACTGAAATTGCAACCAACTTTCTAAGACTTGTTTAAAAAATAACGATATTTTGGAGATTATTTTCTTTTCTAACAACCAAAAGTGAGCAGGTGTAATCTGAATAAAGGGAAAAAGACCATTCTTGAACATCTACATTTTTTGTCATTTAGCAGACGCTATTATCCAGAGTGACTTACAGTAGTGAATGTATACACTTCGTACATTTATTTATTTTTGTACTGGCCTCCCGTGGGAATCGAACTCACAACCCTGGCACTGCAAACTCCATGCTCTACCAACTGAGCCACAGGGAAGACCAAGGATGACCATAGGATGAGACATTCCTACCAATTTACTAGAGAACCCGTTTGGATTTAAATAAACTTTTGTATGACTGATGCCTTTAGTGAGAGGTCTAATGCTTTAATATTTAATCATTTCTGCCCTCCGAATTCATATTCGTTATATAAATAGTCCCTTTTAATTTTGTCTGGCTTGCCATTCCAAATAAAATGTAATATTTTTTTGTTAATATAATTTAAAAACATGTCACTAGGTGTAGGCAAAACCATAAGCAAATAGGCAAACTGTGATATGATTAAAGAGTTAATCAGGATGATTTTTCCACATATAGACAGGTATTTTCCTTTCCATGGTAGCAAGATCTTATCTATTTTTGCTAACTTTCTATAAAAATGTATTGGAGTGAGATCGTTTCTTTCTTTTGGGATTTGTATGTCCACATCTACGTCAGACCATTTAATTGGTAAACTACACATTAATGTAAAATTTGCATTTTTTGGTTTTAATCCAGAGAGGATAGCAAAAGTATCTAGATCCTCTATTAGGCCGTGGAGAGATTCTAATTGTGGTTTTAGAAGAAAACGTGAATCATCAGCGTACAATGACACCTTAGTTTTTAACAGCTAACATTTTGATGGCAATAATAAATAGATATGCTGATAGTGGACAACCTTGTTTTACTCCTCTAGATAGTTTTACACTTTCTGAGATGTAGCCAGTATTTACTATTTTACACCTAGGGTTACTATACATAACTTTAACCCATTTTATAAGAGATTCCCCAAAATGGAAATATTCTAGGCATTTATATATAAACTCCAGTGGTACTTTATCAAAAGCCTTTTCAAAATCAGCAATGAAACCAGGCCTGGTGTCCCCGATATTTCATAGTGTTCTATTCTTTCCAGTACTTGTCTTATATTATCTCCAATGTATTGTCCATGTAAAAAAACCTGTCTGATTAGGATGAATAATATCTGACAATACTTTTTAAATTCTAAGCAGCAAGCATTTTGCTCGGAATTTTGCATCACAACACTGAAGTGTAAGAGGTCTCCAATTTTTTTTAATGGACTGGATCTTTATATATATACTACTTGGGTCCTGTTTCAGTAATAATGAAATCATACTTTCTTGTTGAGTGTCTGATAATCTACCATTTATATAGGAGTGGTTAAAACATGCTAATAATGGTCCTCTGAGTATATCAAAAAAAGTTTGGTATACTTCCACTGGTATGCCATCCAGCCCTGGAGTTTTCCCAGCCTTAAAGGCCCCAATTGCATCAAGAAGTTCCTCCTTTGTAATTTGGCCTTCACATGAGTCTTTTTGTACAGATGTTAATTTTACATTACTATTAGGAGAAAAATCCATACAATTAGTTTCAGTTAGTGGAGATGGAGGAGACTGAAATGAAAACATTCTTAAAGTACTTTACTTCCTCTTTCAAAATATAATTTGGTGAATCATGCGTGACTCCATCATTTGTAACAAGTTTCAATATTTTTTTTTGGTAGCATTTCTATATTGAAGATTGGAAAAGAATTTGGTGCATTTTCCCCCATATTCCATCCAGTTCGCTTTATTTTTATAATATATAACACTGGATCTTTCTTGAATAAGTTCCTCCATTTCTTTTAGTTTTTCCTCTAACTTATTCTGTGCCTATATGGTACAGTTTTATTGCTATCTAACTGCACTGTTAGTCCTTCAATTTCCTTTGTTAATATGGACTCTTTTGATCTAAATTGCTTTTGTTTTATAGATTGTTTTTGTTTTATAGAGTACTGAATTGTGTCCCATACATTGTGTCCCATAAAATAAGGGGATCTGCTGTACCTATGTTGTGTCTGAAAAAGTCAGTTATAAATTCTTCTGTCCTTGTTCTAAACAATTTATCATCTAGTAGGCTTTGATTAAATTTCCAATATCCTCGCCCACGTGAAATTCTGTAAGAGAAGTATATATGCCAATTATGTGATGATCTGACTGCATTCTGTCCCGTCAACACTTTTTTTTAAACTTTTGGTGCCAGAGAGAATGGCATAAGAAAGTAGTCAAGACGACTAGCTTTATTAATTAAGCTGTCCATAATTCTATCCTCCTGATTCCTGCTTACAAGCAAAAATTTAAGCAGGAAGCACCAGTGACTCGGTCAAAAACTAGTGGTCAGATGAAGCAGAAGCAAAGCTACAGGACTGTTTTGCTAGCACAGACTGGAATATGTTCTGGGATTCTTCCGATGGCATTGAGGAGTACACCACATCAGTCACTGGCTCCATCAATAAGTGCATCGATGACGTTGTCCCCACAGTGACTGTATGTACATACCCCCAACCAGAAGCCATGGATTACAGGCAACATCCGCGCTGAGCTAAAGGGTAGAGCTGCCGCTTTGAAGGAGCGGGACTCTAACCCGGAAGCGTATAAAAATCCTGCTATGCCCTCCGATGAACCATCAAACAGGCAAAGTTTCAATACAGGACAAAACGAATCGTACTACACCGGCTACGACGCTCATCGGATGTGGCAGGGCTTGCAAACTATTACAGACTACAAAGGGAAGCACAGCCGAGAGCTTCCCAGTGACACGAGCCTACCAGACAAGCTAAATTACTTCTATGCTCGCTTCGAGGCAAGTAACATTGAAACATGCATGAGAGAATCAGCTTTTCCGGACGATTGTGTGATCACGCTCTCCGCAGCCTATGTGAGTAAGACCTCTAAACAGGTCAACATTCACAAGGCCGTAGGGCCAGACAGATTACCAGGACGTGTACTCCAAGCATGCACTGACCAACTGGCCAAGTGTCTTCACTGACATTTTCAACCTCTCCCTGACCCAGTCTGTAATACCAACATGTTTCAAGCAGACCACCATAGTCCTTGTGCCCAAGAACACTAACGTAACCTGCCTAACTGACTACCAACCCATAGCACTCAAGTCTGTAGCCATGAACTTCTTTGAAAGGCTGGTCATGGCTCACATCAACACCATTATCTCAGATACCCTAGACCCACTCCAATTTGCATACCGCCCCAACAGATCCACAGATGATGCAATCTCTTGCACTCCACACTGCCCTTTCACACTTGGACAAAAGGAACACCTATGTGAGAATGCTATTCATAGACTACAGCTCAATATTCAACACCATAGTGCCTTCGAAACTCATCAATAAGCTAAGGACCCTGGGACTAAACACCTTTCTCTGCAACTGGATCCTGGACTTCCTGACGGGCCGCCCCCAGGTGGTAAGGGTAGGTAACAACACATTCGCCACGCTTATCCTCAACACGGGGGATCCTCAACACGGGGGCTGCTCAGGGGTGCGTGCTCAGTCCCCTCCAGTACTCCCTGTTCACTCATGACTGCACGGCCAGGCACGACTCCAACACCATCATTAAGTTTGCTGATGACGCGACAGTGGTAGGCCTGATCACTGACAACGACGAGACAGCCTATAGGGAGGAGGTCAGAGAACTGTCAATGTGGTGCAAGGACAACAACCTCTCCCTCAAGACAAAGGAGATGATTGTGGACTACAGGAAAAGGAGAACCGAGCACGCCCCATTCTCATCGACGGGGCTGTAGTGGAGTAGGTTCCTTGGTGTCCACATCACCAACAACCTAACATGGTCCAAGCACACCAAGACAGTCGTGAAGAGGGCACAACAAAACCTATTCCCCCTCAGGAGACTGAAAAGATTTGGCATGGGTCCTCAGATCCTCAAAATGTTCTACAGCTGCACCATTGTGACCATCCTGACCGGTTGCATCACCGCCTGGTATGGCAACTGCTCGGCCTCTGACCACAAGGCACTACAGAGGGTAGTGTGTACGGCCCAGTACATCACTGGGGCCAAGCTTCTTGCCATCCAGGACCTCTATACCAGGCCGTGTCAGAGGAAGGCCCAAAAAATTGTCAAAGACTCCAGCCACCCTAGTCATAGACTGTTCTCTCTGCTACCGCACGGCAAGTGGTACCGGAGCGCCAAGTCTAGGTCCAAGAGGCTTCCAAACAACTTCTACCCCAAGCCATAAGACTCCTAAACATCTAATCAAATGGCTACCCAGACTATTTGCATTGCCCCCACCCTCCCTCTTTTACGTTGCTGCTACTCTCTATTATTATCAATGCATAGTCACTTTAATAACTCTAACTCTACCTACATGTACATATTACCTCAATTACCTCAACTAACCAGTGCCCCCGCACATTGACTCTGTACCGGTACCCCCTGTATATAGCCTCACTTTTGTAATTTTTTTTAGGTATTTTTCTTAACTGCATTGTTGGTTAATGGCTTGTAAGTAAGCATTTAACTGTAAGGTCTACACCTGTTGTGTTCGGCGCATGTGACAAATAAAGTTTGATTTGATAACAGCATTCCGGGCTTTCCCCGAAAGAATTGGAGCTTTTCAAGAATAAGCTCCAGGGACAACCTGTCCACTTCCCCAATATTCTGGTGCAAACGCAGGGAGACAAAGATGTTCCCAACTATGTTGATTTCATCCAGAAGCTGATGGATAACTTCACTGTTGGAAGAGAGCTGCTGCTGCTCATCCAGAACTCCTTCTTGATCACAAATGTGACAAAGTTGTCAGAAGAAGCAAAACAGATCTTCAGATGGGTAGAAGTTGCATCACTGTAAACGGAGTTGATTGAGCTGCAAGAAAATATGTCTTTGAAGGAGCATTCTGGTGACTGTGACCCTGTTACTTTCTGGGGAAAGATGGTGCCTGTGGCTGATGTCCCGGCTCTCAAGAAACTGGCACTATACAGCCTGACCATGTTTGGCTCCACATACAGCTGTGAATCAGCCTTCTCCACAATGAACTTACTTAAACACCAGGCTCACTAATGAACACTGGCACCAGTATCTCTAAGAGTTGCTCTCACACCATTTTGATTAATATTTCATGGCCCACAGTGATGACCTGTGCATTCAGATAATTTTTGTTCTCCATAAAAACTAAATTAATATATGTTTGGTTACTTTAAGGCCTGTGTACAATGTTTCACATTGCACTTTTTGCATAGACAATTATGCAACCACTTTTGTTCTTCAGCAATGTTGGACATTCAAAAGAAGTTGAAATTCAAATTCTTATTCTCATTTAATGTACATTTGATATAACATGTTTCCAAAGTCGTAGATGAATACATGTGTTAATACGCTGTACCACAGCGACGATAAAGGACGATATCCATCCTTTTCCACCAAGGAAATTTGTGTCACTGGTCCTTCTCAAAAAGTAGTTGAGTTCCCCTGTTGTAGAGCATGAACCTGCAGGAGCGGGTCACTACTTCGATGTTTGCAGAGAATGACAGGGTGTTGTCCAGGGTCACCGTGATGGAGAAGTCTTTGAGTGGACAGGCCTTCCCCGGGATGAAGAGAAGTTCCATCTTGTCGAGGTTGAGCTTGAGGTGGTGGGCCGACATCCAAGTTGAGATATTTGCCAGGCATGCAGAGATGCGTGTCGCCACCTGGTGTCAGAAGGGCGGGGGAAGGAGAAAAGTAGTTGAGTGTCATCCTTATAGCAATAGGAGAGACCATGTGAGGATATGATGGAGCAGAGAGACTTGGTGTATAGAGAGAAGATGAGAGGGCCTAGAACCAAGCCCCTGGGGGACACCAGTAGTGAGAGTACGTGGTGCAGACAAAGTTCCTCTCCCCGTCACCTGGTAGGAGCGGCCTGCCAGGCAGGATGCAATCCAAGAGCGTGCAGAGCCGGAGACGCCCAGCCCTGAGAGGCTGGAGAGGAGGATCTGATGGTTCTTGGTGGCGAAGGCAGCGGATAGACCGATGAGGACAGAGGAGGGAGAGTCAGCTTTGGCAGTGCCGGAGAGCCTCCATGACACAGAGAAGAGCAGTCTCGGTTGAGTGACCTGTCTTGAAGCCTGACTGGTTAGGATCAAGAAGATTTTTCTGAGAGAGATAACGAGAGAGTTGATCAGAGAGTTGATCGGCAGTTCCACAGGCTGCCAGATACCGGAATTTCACATGGGTTGAGCGCGCAGGGTACACTAAATTAAAAGGGTTGCAGCCAAGCCAAGGGGTGGGGAGCATCTGTAAAGCCTACAGGGAGAGGTGTGAACAGGTACAAAAAACAGACACATTGGGCCTCCAGAGTGGTGTAGCGGTCTAAGGCACTGCATCGCAGTGCTTGAGGTGTCACTACAAACCTGGGTTCGATCACAGGCTGTGTCACAACTGGCCGTGACCGGGAGTCCCATAGGGAGGCGCACAATTGGCCAAGCGTCGTCCAGGTTAGGGGAGGGTTTGGTCGGGGGGGCTTTACTTTGCTCATTGCGCTCTAGCGACTCCTTGTGGCGGGCTGGGCGTCTGCAGGCTGACTTCGGTAGTCAGTTGAACAGTTGACACATTGGTGCAGCTGGCTTCCGGATTAATCAGGTGGGTGTTAAGAAGCGCAGTTTGGCGGGTCATGTTTCAGAGGACGCATGACTCAACCTTCGCATCTCCCCGGCCCGTTGAGGAGTGGCAGCGATGAGACAAGATCGTAATTGGAGATCAGGAATTTGAGAAGAAAATGGGTGTAATATTTATATATATATTTATATTTATATTAAAAACACATAGTTGACAAAGCTACAAAAGAGCAAAGTGAGAATCTGTAAATAACTAGGTTAGATGAGAGAGTGGTGTGGAGCGTTCCTCGAATAACTTGGCAGAACCATCTTTGTTTCGGTGACGGTCTTAGTTTTGCCACAAAACCACCACTGACACGACCGCTGCTGCTTACAGCTGCTGCTGAGAAACCAGGTGAGACTGAAGTACTAACACTAATTGATAATTGCCTCGCAGAGGTGGAGAGCACACCTCCCTGTACTAATTGCTGATTGCCTTGGAGAGGTGAAACCACTTCCTCTCCAATACAGGCACTGATTACCAAAACTAGTCACAAATTTCCCTGCCCCTTGATCCTGGATGATGTGTCAGCAACTATCTGCAAATAATGAGCAGTCAGCAGCTCACACCAAGTAGGCTGCTGGGAAGACAGGAAGCACCTAAAGTAGATGGCCCTCGTTCACAAAAAGACAGTACTATACCACAACAGATAAAGACAACAAAAAATGATACTTATGACTCCTGGAGATATCAGGAGTCCTCCAGCTATAGAATGAAGTCCCAAGCCGTTGCAGCTTTCAGGAGTCGCCTGTGTTACAATAAGTTGTCTTTCAATTCAGTTCATACAATAAGTTATATAACATAACGTTTTCCCCACATGTAGCTTTCTATTGCCCTATTTCGGCTGCTCTCCGCTATAGCCATGGAACACCTTGCTACACGCATTCGGGCATGTGCCGATATAGCTTCTGTTCAAATAAAAGACACGCAACACAAAATGTCCCTATATGCAGACGATGTTCTTTTGTTTTTATCCAAGCCTAAAACTTATATCCCCCCCTTACTTAACTTGATGAATACATTCAGCTCATTCTCTGGCTACAAGATAAATTGGCAAAAAAAGCGAATTGATGCCGATATCACGGCCTGTGGATATGCAATTTCTGCAATCTACCCCATTTAGAACAGTGATAGACAAGTTCACAAGCCTTGGCATTGTAGTGACAAGAGATCTTGATCAGCTATTGAAAACGAATTGGGACATGAACATTTATCAGCTTAAACAAAATATAGATTTTTGGAAAACTCTGCCTATCTCCTTGGTTGGTCGTATAAACGCTATTAAAATGGTTGTACTACACAGGTTTCTTTATCTCTAGGTATTTTCTTCACATACCCACTGTATACATTGACAGCCCGATTAGCCTGAATCATGCTTTCCACCCTGCGTTGGATGATATGATGTTTTCACAGTGGAGGGAGAAGGGGCTTACAGCAATTGGTCATTTATACATGGATGGTCAGTTAGCTTAATTTCAACAATTACAGGGAAAGTTCAACATGCCAACAACACATTTTTTCAGATACGTCCAAATCAGGAATTTCTTAAGGACACATATCCACAGTATGGCATTAAGCCAAATAATCCTACATTAGACAGCCTGATCCTTGTCAAACTCCATTCAAAAGGGCCGGTCTCTAGACTGTAGGATGTGCTACAGGCCCACATAGAGGTATCCACAGACACTATTAAAAACATGGAGGTATCCACAGACACTATTAAAAGGGCTTGGGAACAAGAATTTAGGGAATGTAATTCAGGATTTAGGGAATGTAATACATATGGAAAAGATACGATACAATACCTCCAATAGAAGTCCATTGTTTTACTAAATATGGCAGCCGATACTGGATAAATGGTCTAGTCCCGCTTCATAACTGGGTTGACGATCTGCTGCTACTCTGTGCTGTACTCGATTCAATATTTATTTTTGGCTTAACTACACTGCTTGTAATGACTATATGCTGTCTTCTTATACATGTACAACCTAATAGGGTTTTGTTTTATTTTGTGTATGTGTGAGTTAAGTTTTGTTTGGTCCTCTAAATTGGCCATCCCATTCAACAGTACAATGAATGTCAATGTTGGTATTGCTGTCTTTTTTTATGTTTTTTTGGGGGGGGGGAAATAAGAAACATATAAAAAATAAGTAATATAACCTATTATAACGTTTTCCCCACATTTCCATTATCACTATTAGTCTTGGGTGGCCAGTAGCCTTGTGGTTAGAATGGTGGGCCAATAACCAAAAGGTTGCTGGATCAAATCCCAGAGCTGACAAGGTTAAAATCTGTCATTCTGAACAAGCCAATTGACCCACTGTTCCCCAGGATGCCGTCACTGTAAATAAGAATTTGTTCTTAACCGACTTTCCTGATTAAATGAAATAAAAATAGTCAGTACCTTGTAGTTAACTCTCCATCCACATAGAGGCGCTGTGGTATTGTCTTGCCACCCGCTGATACAGGCGGAAGTGAGCTTGCGAGTGGACTTTTCTTTCTAGTGAACATCGTTCTTTCCTGGTGGAAGAAGCTAGCAGCTGAATAGCTAACTAGCTACCAGTCAACTTAAAATGTCTCAACAACAGTCGTTTCATGTGTTTCTAAATGAGCGCTTAACTTCGGCTGCTGTGGAGATTTTCGGGGAAGTTGAGAAAACGGTAGTGAAATACCAGGAGGAGAATGATCGGCTACGGAGACTGCTGGAGATCACATCAGAGGTTCAACTATGTAGAACAGGTACGTATGTACAGTGCATTCGGAAAGTATTCAGACCCCTTCACTATTTCCACATGAGGTTAAAAATCTGTCCATGTGCACTTGAGCAAAGCACTTATCCCTGATGTGTCCTGTAATTGCTGCAGATAAGAGCGTCTGCTAAATTACACACATTTCAAGTGTAACGTATTGTACTTTTGGAGTAATAACAAAAAAAACGTAAATAAGAATATAATATGTTTCTGAACAGTTATACATTCATGTGACAGCTACTATGATTATGGATAATCACAAATAAATGATGAATAATGAAGATCATATCCGTCAAAATCAGGAGTGAAGATCATATACCTCCCTCCTTACCAATAACAGGGGAGGTCAGCATTTTGGGGGGTGATGATCTTTGTTCCTTTTAACTTTCTCACTTGTCGTCATTGAAGATTCATTCATTATTATCCAGAAACAGATTCTATTGTATTTACAATAAAAGGGACTCCAAACTTACACCATACATTATTCACCATTCACTTCCTATTGGGCAAAACCCACAACACAACCAAAACAAACTGCAAATGCATTCAACAAGTATGTGGTTTCACAAGCTTAATGTGTGTAAGGAATATGGGATCAAATACTACACTTCTGACTACTGTAATACACTAAGTTAATTTATCCAAACGCTTATGACTTCTTCACGTTGGGGGACTAGATACATAAAGTGCTTTGATTTCTAAATGGTAAAACAGATATAATGAAAATTCCCTCAAATAAAAGGTGACATTCTGTACTGTCACCTCATATAAACATTTGATCTCAAATCCCAAATTCTGGAATATAGAGCCACATTTGTAAATGTTAGTTTCACTGTCTAAATAAATACATAGCAGAGGTTTACACTCCCCTATTCCTCTCCTTCCGTCCAGACTCCCTGCAGCTCTCTGTCTCTGAAGAGGAGGTTCCCCCTGAGCAGCAGGAGTGGAGCCCCAGTCTGGGGCAGAAGGACCCAGAGACCAGAAAGATGAACGAGGATCAAGAGGAAGTCAGGACCAGTCAGCAGGAAGAGCAGTTTCAAGGGCTCGTTGATACCAGAGACTCCATATGCACTCCTTCCTGTGTGAGAAGTGAATGTGATCAGATGGACCCACATCAAGAAGCCATACTAGCTGAACACCCAAGTCTCAGTCCACTGAAAACGTCTAAACTACAGTTGTTTCGTGTGTTGTTAAATGAATGTTTAACAGCATCTGCTGCTGTGGAGATTCTTGGTGCGGTTGAGGAAACTGTAGCAGAGTACCAGGAAGAGAATGATCTGCTACGGAGACTGCTGCGGAGGACACCAGAGATAAAACTATGTAGAATAGGTTTGTACGTAGATCTAATACCTAGCTAGCTGCGGTTCTACTTAGTTAATAAACTGTTTCCGGTAACAGGGATCTCCATTGCATCCATTTTTAAAGAACAGTTTATAATATAGCTAATATTCACCGAGCATAATTAAAAAGTTATCTGTCAGGAAAAGATGATTGAAATAGCTTATATAGCACAGCCTTTCTGACTCCAATGCATTTCATTAGAGACTGTGAGTATGTTTACGTTCACACTAGTAATTCAATATTATATTGATGATGGCAGTAGGCAGAGTACGGCTTCAGTCATCTTAAACGCCGTGAGGTCATAATAGAAGTAAGCAGTAGAGGTCGACCGATTATGATTTTTCAACGCCGATACCGATTATTGGAGGACCCCCAAAAAAAGCCGATACCGATTAATCGGCCGATTTTTATATCTATATTTGTTAATAATGACAATTACAACAATACTAAATGAACACTTTTATTTTAACTTAATATAATACATCAATAAAATACATTTAGTCTCAAATAAATAATGAAACATGTTCAATTTGGTTTAAATAATGCAAAAACAATGTGTTGGAGAAGAAAGTAAAAGTGCAATATGTGCCATGTAAAAAAGTTAACGTTTAAGTTCCTTGCTCAGAACATGAGAACAAATGAAAGCTGGTGGTTCCTTTTAACATGAGTCTTCAATATTCCCAGGTAAGAAGTTTTAGGTTGTAGTTATTATTTGACTATATACCTTTGACTATTGGATGTTCTAATAGGTACTTTAGTATTGCCAGCCTAATCTCGGGAGTTGATAGGCTTGAAGTCATAAGCGGTCATCAGCTATCCATTAGCTCGAAAAGCTATCGCCAGTTTTGTACAGCGCGACTCAGACCAGAGCATATCGGACCTATTCTCTCTCCATATCCCTGGATTTCTACCGCAGGCTCTGGACATTTACACCTGGATCTTGCAGCTAGTTAGCTGCTATCCGAGTGACTATTGGCTAAAGTCGGTCCCGGAGCTAACACCAATTATTCCGGAGGTAGCCAGCTGAAGAGTTCGATCAGCCACTCCTGGGCTACAATCACCTCTCCGGACCCGTTTTACTGCCGATGTGGAGCCCCATCGGGCCCTCACGACTGGACTACCGACGTTATCTGCCCGAGGGAGTTATCCAACTGGCCCCTCCGTCGCGACGTAACCCCAACGCCCATCTGCGGCCCGCTAATTGTTAGCTGTCTTATCGGCTGCTATCTGAATAGGTCTATCGGAGAATTTTCTTGGGCCACTATAACTATAACTATTTTGCCAATTGGACTGGTCCCCCCTACCACACGGAACCCCACTAATCTACAGACGGAAACGCATGAGGTGGCTAAAAACAGACCTCCCTCCATCTTCCACCAGCTTGCTACTTATGGCCCGGCTAGCTGTCTGACTCTCACTGGACCCTTTGATCACTCGGCTAAGCATGCCTCTCCTTAATGTCAATATGCCTTGTCCATTGCTGTTCTGGTTAGTGTTTATTGCCTTATTTCACTGTAGAGCCTCTAGCCCTGCTCATTATACCTTCTCCAACCTTTCAGTTCCTCCACCCACACGTGCTATGACATCTTCTGGTTTCAATGATGTTTCTAGACAATATCTCTCTCATCATCACTCAATGCCTAGGTTTACCTCCACTGTATTCACATCCTACCATACCTTTGTCTGAACATTATACCTTGAAGCTATTTTATCGCCCCCAGAAACCTGCTCCTTTTACTCTCTATTCCGGACGTCACAGACGACCAATCCTCATAGCTTTTAACCGTACCCTTATCCTCCTCCTCCTCTGTTCCTCTGGTGATGAAGAGGTGAATCCAGGCCCTGCAGTACCTAGCTCCACTCCTATTCCCCAGGCGCTCTCTTTTGATGACTTCTGTAACCGTAATAGCCTTGGTTTCATGCATGTTAACATTAGAAGCCTCCTCCCTAAGTTTGTTTTATTAATTGCTTTAGCACACTCTGCCCACCCGGATGTCCTAGCCATGTCTGAATCCTGGCTTAGGAAGTCCACCAAAAACTCTGAAATCTTCATCCCTAACTACAACATTTTCAGACAAGATAGAACGGCTAAAGGGGGCGGTGTGGCAATCTACTGCAGAGATAGCCTGCAGAGTTCTGTCCTACTATCCAGGTCTGTACCCAAACAATTTGAACTTCTACTTTTAAAAATCCATCTCTCTAAAAACAAGTCTCTCACCGTTGCCGCCTGCTATAGACCACCCTCAGCCCCCAGCTGTGCTCTGGACAACATATGTGAACTGATTGCCCCCCATCTATCTTCAGAGCTCGTGCTGCTAGGTGACCTAAACTGGGACATGCTTAACACCCCAGCCATCCTACAATCCAAGCTTGATGCCCTCAATCTCACACAAATTATTAATGAACCCACCAGGTACCACCCCAAAGCCGTGGTACCCTCATAGATATATAAACACTGGTACCCTCATAGATATCATCCTAACCAACTTGCCCTCTAAATACACCGCTGCTGTTTTCAACCAAGATCTCAGCGATCATTGCCTGCATCCGTAATGGGTCAGCGGTCAAACGACCTCCACTCATCACTGTCAAACGCTCCCTGAAACATTTCAGCGAGCAAGCCTTTCTAATCGACCTGGCCCGGGTATCCTGGAAGGATATTGACCTCATCCCGTCAGTAGAGGATGCCTGGTTATTTTTTTTAAATGCCTTCCTCTCCATCTTAAATAAGCATGCCCCATTCAAGAAATTTAGAACCAGGAACAGATATAGCCCTTGGTTCTCTCCAGACCTGACTGCCCTTAACCAACACAAAAACATCCTGTGGCGTTCTGCATTAGCATCGAACAGCCCCCGTGATATGCAACTTTTCAGGGAAGTTAGGAACAAATATACACAGGCAGTTAGAAAAGCCAAGGCTAGCTTTTTCAAGCAGAAATTTGCTTCCTTCAACACAAACTCAAAAAAGTTCTGGGACACTGTAAAGTCCATGGAGAATAAGAACACCTCCTCCCAGCTGCCCACTGCACTGAGGATAGGAAACTCTATCACCACCGATAAACCCACTATAATTGAGAATTTCAATAAGCATTTTTCTACGGCTGGCCATGCTTTCCACCTGGCTACCCCTACCGCAGTCAACAGCACTGCACCCCCCACAGCTACTCGCCCAAGCCTTCCCCATTTCTCCTTCTCCCAAATCCATTCAGCTGATGTTCTGAAAGAGCTGCAAAATCTGGACCCCTACAAATCAGCCGGGCTAGACAATCTGGACCCTTTCTTTTTAAAATGATCTGCCGAAATTGTTGCAACCCCTATTACTAGCCTGTTCAACCTCTCTTTCGTGTCGTCTGAGATTCCCAAAGATTGGAAAGCAGCTGCTGTCATCCCCCTCTTCAAAGGAGGGGACACTCTTGACCAAAACTGCTACAGACCTATATCTATCCTACCCTGCCTTTCTAAGGTCTTCGAAAGCCAAGTCAACAAACAGATTACCGACCATTTTGAATCCCACCGCACCTTCTCCGCTATGCAATCTGGTTTCAGAGCTGGTCATGGGTGCACCTCAGCCACGCTCAAGGTCCTAAACGATATCGTAACCGCCATCGATAAGAAACAATACTGTGCTGCCGTATTCATTGACCTGGCCAAAGCTTTCGACTCTGTCAATCACCACATCCTCATCGGCAGACTCAATAGCCTTGGTTTCTCAAATGATTGCCTCGCCTGGTTCACCAACTACTTCTCTGATAGAGTTCAGTGTGTCAAATCGGAGGGCCTGTTGCCCGGACCTCTGGCAGTCTCTATGGGGGTGCCACAGGGTTAAATTCTTGGGCCAACTCTTTTCTCTGTATACATCAATGATGTCGCTCTTGCTGTTGGTGAGTCTCTAATCCACCTCTACGCAGACGACACCATTCTGTATACTTCTGGGCCTTCTTCGGACACTGTGTTAACTTCTTTGGGATAGGTGGCAGATAGGTGGCATTTTCACGGCCGGATAAAAAACGTACCCGATTTAATCTGGTTACTACTCCTGCCCAGAAACTAGAATATGCATATTATTAGTAGATTTGGATAGAAAACAAGCTAGATAAACTAGTAATATCATCAACCATGTGTAGTTAACTAGTGATTATGTTAAGATTGATTGTTTTTTATAAGATACGTTTAATGCTAGCTAGCACCTTACCTTGGCTCCTTGCTGCACTCGCATAACAGGTAGTCAGCCTGCCACGCAGTCTCCTCGTGAAAACTTGAAATCGGCCCTAATTAATCGGCCATTCCGATTAATCAGTCGACCTCTAGTAAGCATACGGTGATCAAAACATCTAGTTTTCTGAGCAATCTTTCAAATTATTAGGACGTGTACAAGCTTTATTAAAATATCAAGTTTGGGAGCAGTAAAACTATTAATGATCTGTATTGCACTTTATTTTAGCTACTGTTATTATTTTGGATCAATGCCAATAAAGACATTTTCAATAAAAAAATCATTGAGATCTATAATTCACATTTGTGATTAAAGTGTTGTATTTAATTCTGTAATATATAAATAACATCTGTTCCTCCTCTCCTTCCCTCCAGACTCTCTGAAGTTCTCTGTCTCTGAAGAGGAAGTTCCCCCTGAACAGCAGCACTGTGAGCGGGAGTGGAGCCCCAGTCTGGGACAGAAGGACCCAGAGACCATACAGATTAATGAGGAACAGGAGGAAGTCAGGACCAGTCAGCAGGAAGAGCAGCTTCAAGGGCTCTTTGATACCAAAGACTCCATATTCACTCCTTCCTGTGTGATAAATGAATGTGATCAGGAGGACCCACTTCAGTCCTTGACTCTTCCCCAAACCCAGACTGTGGAGAACAGAGAGCGTGACTCTAAACTAGTGGATCTGAAACCTTTTGTCAATGTGACCCACCTAAATGTGACCCACCTAAAGGGTCTCTACATTCCCTGTGACCCTCCCGATAATCAAAACAATGCCTCCAGCCACAGCTCAGCTGTAAGCAGCGACACAGTAGGACTTGACAGCAGCCCACCATTGGATCCCAGCCCACCATTGGAGAAACACTGTTCCAAACCCAGCACCACAGCTAGAAGAACTCACCACTGCCGTGACTGTGGAGAAACGTTTGCTCTGAAAGCTGACCTGCAGAGACATGTGACTCTCTTCAGTAAGATACCCATTGAATGTAGTTCCTGCCAAAAACGCTACATCTCCACCTGTAAACTGAAGGCCCATGTCCGACTCTGTCACGGTGGGAAACCCTGCACATGCCCTGTTTGTGGAAAGACCTTCAAACACAAAAGAGATCTGTCCAGGCACATGAGGATTCACACAGGAGAGAGACCATTTATCTGTGGTGACTGTGGGAAAAGCTTCAATCGCAAGGATTTCCTAAACAGGCATAAACTGACTCACACAGGAGAGAAACCATTCACCTGTGGTGACTGTGGGAAAAGCTTCATTCGGAAAGAGCACTTAACCATGCATAAACTGACTCACACAAGAGAGAAACCATTTAGCTGTGGTGACTGTGGGAAAATCTTCATTTGTAAGGAGCTTTTAACTATGCACAAACTGACTCACACTGGAGAGAAATCATTTAGCTGTGGTGACTGTGGGAAGAGCTTTACTCTGAAGGGACACCTAAGGAGACATATCCTGATTCACACAGGAGAGAAATCATTTAGCTGTGGTGACTGTGGGAAAAGCTTCAATCGGAAAGAGTCTTTAACTATGCATAAACTGATTCACACAGGAGAGAAACCATTCACCTGTGTAAACTGTGAGAAGAGCTTTATTCAGAAGAGGAGCCTAAGTAGACATATCCTGATTCACACAGGAGAGAAACCATTTAGCTGTGGTGACTGTGGGAAAAGCTTCAATCGGAAGGAGCCTTTAACTATCCACAAACTGAAGGCCCATGTCCGACTCTGTCATCGTGGGAAACCCTGCACCTGCCCTGTTTGTGGAAAGACCTTCAAATACAAAGGAGTTCTGCCCAGGCACATGAGGATTCACACAGGAGAGAAGCCATTTGTCTGTGGTGACTGTGGGAAAAGCTTTAATAACAAGAAGCACCTAACCAGGCATAAAGTGACTCACACAGGAGAGAAGCCATTTGTCTGTGGTGACTGTGGGAAAAGCTTTAATAACAAGAAGCACCTAACCAGGCATAAAGTGACTCACACAGGAGAGAAGCCATTCATCTGTGGTGACTGTGGGAAAAGCTTCAATCGCAAGGAGACCTTAACTACGCACAAACTGACTCACACAGGAGAGAAACCATTTAGCTGTGGTGACTGTGGGAAAAGCTTCAATCGGAAGGAGCCTTTAACTATCCACAAACTGAAGGCCCATGTCCGACTCTGTCATCGTGGGAAACCCTGCACCTGCCCTGTTTGTGGAAAGACCTTCAAATACAAAGGAGTTCTGCCCAGGCACATGAGGATTCACACAGGAGAGAAGCCATTTGTCTGTGGTGACTGTGGGAAAAGCTTTAATAACAAGAAGCACCTAACCAGGCATAAACTGACTCACACAGGAGAGAAACCATTTAGCTGTGGTGACTGTGGGAAAAGCTTCAATCGGAAGGACTCTTTAACTATGCATAAACTGATTCACACAGGAGAGAAACCATTCACCTGTGGAAACTGTGAGAAGAGCTTTATTCTGAAGGGGGACCTAAGGAGACATATGCTGATTCACACAGGAGAGAAACCATTTAGCTGTGGTGACTGCGGGAAAAGCTTCAGTCGGAAGTTGAGCCTAACTGAACATAAACTGACTCACACAGGAGAGAAACCATTTAGCTGTGGTGACTGCGGGAAAAGCTTCAATCGGAAGAGGTACCTAAACAGTCATAAAGTGACTCACACAAGAGAGAAACCATTTAGCTGTGGTGACAGGAAAAACTTCAATCGAAAGGGGCACCTAACCATTCATAAACTGATCATAAACTGACTCGCACAGGAGAGAAACCATTTAGCTGTGGTGACTGAGGGAAAAGCTTCAATCGGAAACAACATGGCTGCTCAGTCTGATAAAATATTAATTCAGAAGACTAATCTGCTGACACGTGAAAAACATCCACAAAGAAAGTAAATGAGAACACAGAGGGGATTAAGAGAGTATTGAGATACACCTGTGGACCAACTCTAACTAAGACATTGTGAACATTCAATGTCTTAGTCAGATATGGATACAAGATGTCCAGATGTAATGTAGGATTCCCAATAGGTGATTTTATTTGGCCCCCAAGTTTTCTGAGCAAAACAAGATTTCATTCAAAAAAAAAGTTTATTCATTGTTAGACATTTTTTAAATGAATTAAGGGAATCTGTTCTATGAAATAACACATAGAATCATGTAGTAGCCAAAAGTGTTAAATCAAAATATATTTCATATTTTACGTACTCAATTAGATGCAACACATAAAAGTGTTTGCTTACACATACGGACTTATACACACACACACCTGATCTCGCTCTCTTCTCTCCCCCTCTCTATTGTCAAACTGTTTTATAATTGAATGTGTTTATTGTTTGTCTATCTTTTTTATGTATTTGTCTACACATTTATATATGTTTACAACAAGCAAGGAAGATATCAGAATAGGGACATTGGGGAATAATAACATATTGTACGGAATACATTACTGTAGTGAAGCCGTCTCTAGAGTAATGCAAGGTCCCTTTCATGATCAGGTGAAACATCAATTGCTATGGAAATGTTGGGATGTGTTTTTCAATGATGTTAAAGGTAATTATGATGCAACTATGATGGTGATACGATATGGATTACAATTATCATCATGAATATTAAGGCTATACACACTACATGTTACACACACAGACACTCAACCATGCAAATTGGCAGAGTTATTATTTATGTGGACATCACACATTATAGTCTTACTCTTATACAGACATCGTACACACTCATTATATCACATCCAATATCATACACATCAACCTACTCAGATTTGTTACACACATAATTTGTCTCAATTTTCTAACATCTGTGGCATTGGCTCACAGGCGAACAGGCTAGGGAATAAAACAAATACTGCTAGAACCTATTTCTTGAATTCTAAATATCAGACATTTGAAAGCTCTAGTTTTGACCTTCATAATACCTCTGATGGCAGTAACTTTACAAGCACTAATTATGGTCAGTTTAGACTGAGAATAGTATCTAGTTATGGTAAGAGGTGAAATAAGTATAGCCAGTTATAATTGTAACGGTTTAGCAGATTATTAAAAAAAGATCAGTCTTTACATGGCTAACAGAAAAGGAATATAACATATACTGTTTACAGGAAACTCACTCTACATCCTTAGATGAAGTTGTGTGGAAAAAGGAATGGGGTGGTGAAATAATTTTCCGTCATGGACAAAGGAACTCAAAGGGTGTGATGATATTAATTAACAAAAATGTAGATCTGAATGTGCAAATAGTCAGGAATGATCAGGAAGGTGGATCCTTTTGAATATGAAAGTGGACGAAAAAGAGATTTGGCTCATTAATCTATATGGTCTAAATCAGGATGATCCACACTTCTTCGAAAACATTTCTACCAATTTATTGAACTTACAGGCAACAAATGATCTAATCATTATGGTAGGAGACTATAACACAGTGTTAAGTAACGCAATGGACCGTAAAGGTAATCACTCTACAAACTATCATCACCGTGCCCTTCAGGAAATCACAAATATTATGGACACATTAGAAATAGTGGATATTTGGAGACTAAAAAACCCCAACCTAGTGAGATATACATGGAGGAGACTTAATCAAGCTAGTCGTCTTGACTACTTTCTTGTCTCTTTTTCTCTTGAATCAAAGGTTAAGGTTTTGATAGGAGACAGAATGTGATCAGATCATCATCTAATTGGCATTCACATAAACTCTTATAGATTTTCCACGTGGACGGGAATATTGGAAATTTAACCAAAGTTTACTGGAGGACAACTTATTTTTAACTAAGACAAAATAATTTATAACTGAATTTTTTCCAGTATAATATATAGGTTCAGCAAATCCCTTTATTGTTTGGGATACCTTTTAAATGTACCTTTAGGGGGTCATTCAATTCAATAATAGAAAAGCAGTTTCTGGCTAAAGAAACAAGACTAACGAGGGAAATCCATGAACTAATAGTACAGGTAGATAGCAATAAAAACAATACTACAGAGATACAAAATAACTTAGAGGAAAAACAAAAAGAACTTGAGGAACTTATTCAAGAATGATCTAATGTAATCTATTACAAAAATAAAGCAAACTGGATGGAATATGGAGAAAAATTCACAAAATTCTTCCTAAATCTCCAATACAGGAACGCTAACAAAAATAATTTGCAAAAACTCGTTACTGAAGACGGAGTCATTTATAATTCTCCGAATGATATTTTAAAAGAGGAAGCTGATTATTTTAGGCAGATGTTCGCTTTTCCGTCTCATTCTCTCCCACTGAATGAAGATTACGGTAAGGAGTTCTTTCCAAATAATATAAAAAATGTACAGAAAGATCAGTGCGAAGGCCAAATTACAGAGGAAGAACTTCAGTCTAAATCCTTTCAGTCTGGAAAAACCCCAGGGCTTGATGGGATACCGGTAGAGGTATATTAAGTATTTTTTTATATACTAAAAGCTCCATTGTTAGATTGTTTTAACTACTCCTATAGAAATGTTAGTCTGTCAGGTACTCAGCCGGAAGGTCTGATTTCTCTATTATTAAAACAAGACCCAGGTCTATCTAAAAAACTGGAGGCCCCTTACACGTCAATGTTGTGATGCAGAAATACTAGCAAAATGCATAGCACTCAGGGTTTTACCAGGTATTGTTCATCCTGATCAGACAGGTTTTTTACATGGACGATACATTGGAGATAATATACAACACCTACTAGAAATAATAGAACATCATGAAACATATAAGAAGCCAGGAATAGTATTTAAAGCGGATTTTGAAAAGGCATTTGATAAAGTAAGACTGGATTTTATTTATAAATGCCTGGATTTTTTTCAATTTCGGTAATTCTCTTATAAAATGGGTAAAAATAATGTATAGCAACCCCAGGTGTAAAATAGTAAATAACGGCTACTTCTCATAGAGTTTTGAATTGTCAAGAGGAGTTAAACAAGGGTGTCCGCTGTCACCATATCTATTTGTTATGGCCATCGAAATGCTAGCTATTAAAATCAGATCCAATAACAACATTAGAGAATTAGAAATCCAAGACTTAAAAACAAAGGTGTCCATGTATGCTGATGACTCAAGGTTTATGTTAAGTCCGCAAGCTAGATCCCTGCAATGTCTCATTAAAGATCTTGATAACTTTTCTGTACTCTGGACTAAAACCTAATTATGATAAGTCTACAATATTATGTATTGGATCCTTAAAAAAATCAAAATTTTACATTACCCTGCAGTTTACCTATAAAATGGGCTGATGGTGAAGTAGACATACTCGGTATTCATATCACAAAATATATAAATAAGCTCTCCACAATGAATTTCAATAGAAAACCTGTAAAAATAGACAAGATTCTGCAACCATGGAGAGGTAAATACCTGTCTATTTATGGAAAAATTGCCCTGATTAACTCCTTAGTCATATCTCAGTTTACTCAGTTTACTCACTTATGGAGCTGCCTTCGTTTTTTTCAAATCATATGAATAAATAAAACGAGCCCATCTATATAATGAATATGCATTGGGTGGGTTGAGATTATTAAATATAAAATCACTAAACCTCTCTCTAAAAGCTTCACTCATTCAAAAGTTTTACTTGAACCCTAAATGGCTCTCAAGTAGATTAATAAGAAAAGCTCATCCATTGTTTAAAAATGGCCTTTTTGCCTTTGTGCAGATTGCATGTCTCATTTTCGATTAATTGAAAATTATACTTTTTTCAAAGTATCTCTTTTTTTTCAAACAAGCATTGCAGAGCTGGCTACAATTTCAATTTCATCCCCCTGAAAATATAGAACAAATATTATGGCTGAACTCAAATGTGCTGGTTGATAAAATACCTGTATTTATGGGAAAGTTTGAAAAGCGTATTTTGTTCTTAAATGATATTGTAATGGTAGAGTTATGTCCTTCATGGAGTTATCAGAATTGTATGGGAAGGTCTGCTCAATCCAAGAGTACAACCAATTGATTACAGCATTGCCCCAAAAATGGAGGAGGCGGGTGGCAGCGGGAGGAGGTAGGGAACTGGTCTGTCTGCCCAATATAAAGGATCAAAACTGGTGGAGGAATAAATATAGCATAAATAGGAAAGTATACCAGTTTCATTTGAGGACCAGGATGTTGACAACTGTGCCATACAGATTGCAAAATATTTGGAAAGAGATTTTTGATGTACCGATTCCATGGTACAGGGTGTATGAGTTCATATACACTGCTCAAAAAAATAAAGGGAACACGAAAATAACACATCCTAGATCTGAATGAATGAAATAATCTTATTAAATACTTTTTTCTTTACATAGTTGAATGTGCTGACAACAAAATCACACAAAAATAATCAATGGAAATCCAATTTATCAACCCATGGAGGTCTGGATTTGGAGTCACACTCAAAATTAAAGTGGAAAACCACACTACAGGCTGATCCAACTTTGATGTAATGTCCTTAAAACAAGTCAAAATGAGGCTCAGTAGTGTGTGTGGCCTCCACGTGCCTGTATGACCTCCCTACAACGCCTGGGCATGCTCCTGATGAGGTGGCGGATGGTCTCCTGAGGGATCTCCTCCCAGACCTGGTCTAAAGCATCCGCCAACTCCTGGACAGTCTGTGGTGCAACGTGGCGTTGGTGGATGGAGCGAGACATGATGTCCCAGATGTGCTCAATTGGATTCAGGTCTGGGGAATGGGCGGGCCAGTCCATAGCATCAATGCCTTCCTCTTGCAGGAACTGCTGACACACTTCAGCCACATGAGGTCTAGCATTGTCTTGCATTAGGAGGAACCCAGGGCCAACCGCACCAGCATATGGTCTCACAAGGGGTCTGAGGATCTCATCTCGGTACCTAATGGCAGTCAGGCTACCTCTGGCGAGCACATGGAGGGCTGTGCGGCCCCCCAAAGAAATGCCAACCCACACCATGACTGACCCACCGCCAAACCGGTCATGCTGGAGGATGTTGCAGGCAGCAGAACGTTCTCCACGGCGTCTCCAGACTCTGTCACGTCTGTCACATGTGCTCAGTGTGAACCTGCTTTAATCTGTGAAGAGCACAGGGCGCCAGTGGCGAATTTGCCAATCTTGGTATTCTCTGGCAAATGCCAAACGTCCTGCACGGTGTTGGACTGTAAGCACAACCCCCACCTGTGGACGTCAGGCCCTCATACCACCCTTATGGAGTCTGTTTCTGACCGTTTGAGCAGACACATGCACATTTGTGGCCTGCTGGAGGTCATTTTGCAGGGCTTTGGCAGTGCTCCTCCTGCTCCTCCTTGCACAAAGGCGGAGGTAGCGGTCCTGCTGCTGGGTTGTTGCCCTCCTACGGCCTCCTCCACGTCTCCTGATGTACTGGCCTGTCTCCTGGTAGCGCCTCCATGCTCTGGACACTACGCTGACAGACACAGCAAACCTTCTTGCCACAGCTCGCATTGATGTGCCATCCTGGATGAGCTGCACTACCTGAGCCACTTGTGTGGGTTGTAGACTCCGTCTCATGCTACCACTGGAGTGAAAGCACCGCCAGCATTCAAAAGTGACCAAAACATCAGCCAGGAAGCATACAAACTGAGAAGTGGTCTGTGGTCACCACCTGCAGAACCACTCCTTTATTGGGGGTGTCTTGCTAATTGCCTATAATTTCCACCTGTTGTCTATTCCATTTGCACAACAGCATGTGAAATTTATTGTCAATCAGTGTTGCTTCCTAAGTGGACAGTTTGATTTCACAGAAGTGTGATTGACTTGGAGTTACATTGTGTTGTTTAAGTGTTCCCTTTATTTTTTTGAGCAGTGTATAAAACAATGCAAGATTCAAGACTTCATGCTTTTCAGCTAAAATTATTATATAGAATTCTTGCCACCAACAAATTGTTGAATATTTGGGGCATAAAATCATCGAAGCTCTGCAGATTTTGTTGTGAGGATACAGAATCAATAGACCATTTATTTTGGTATTGCCCTCAGGTAGCCTGTTTCTGGTCTCAGGTTCGGGTTCAGGAATTGCTGAAAATGCAGAACATTGATCTAAAATTGAAAATTGATTGGAGTGGCTGTGTGAGAGATAGAATGATGGTCAAACGATAAAGGAGAAAAAAAAGTCAAAATAAAACATAATAAAAGTACACTTGAATGACACAAAGAGGCAGTGTTTTTACAACTAATGCCAGTTTGCCTGAGGCTGATGCCGTGCAGGTGTTTGTACACATGCATATACACACACTCTCATTCAAATAAACACATACAAGAACACACACATACATGTAATAGTGCCAGACATGCACACAAACATATACAGTTGGCGTTGCTGTTATAATTTCAGTCGTCCTTGATGTCCTTTGTTTTAAATGTATTATTATTTTTTTTAAAGTGCATTGTTGTTTGCTGTTTTCTTCTGTCTTGTCCTTTTTCCTCTTTAGTTCATTCTCTTGGGTGTTGGTGCTGTGGGGGTTTCTTGGGGAATGGAATTAATTATATATATTTTTTAAATAATCTTCGGGGGGGTAGGACTGTGGGAGGGGTCTCGAATGGTTGAGGGACAGCTATTGGGGAACTGTGGGGGGGGGATCTTGGAGGGTTCTGGTTTCACAAGATTGTGATCATGAAAAAGTTAACTATGACATATATTTTATATCACTATCATGCACACGCACCCTCACACATAAGGATGGGTCTGTTGCAGAAAGACTGATAGTGTCTTGATGCTGTAGTGTTTGTCCTTCATGTTCTCATACTTTAATGTTACCCCTTCCTTGTGTTTTTTGTAATAAATAATTATTTAAAAAAAAAAAGCTGTCACATCAGTCATTTACATTCAAGTCATTTAGCAGACACTTCATAGTGACCAGTTACTGCATTCATCTTTAGTTAGCTAGGTGGGACAACCACATATCACAGGCAAAGAAAGTATATTTTTCCTCAATAACAAGGACCTAAAGTAGATGGCCCTAGCTAGCAAAAAGACAGTACTATACCACAACAGATAAAGACAACAAAAAATGATACTTCTCACTCCTGGAGATATCAGGAGTCCTCCAGCTATAGAATGAAGTCCCAAGCCGTTGCAGCTTTCAGGAGTCGCCTGTGTTACAATGAGTTGTCTTTCAATTCAGTTCATACAATAAGTTATATAATATATTATAACGTTTTCCCCACATGTAGTTATCTATTTCTATTATCACTGCTAGTCTTGGGTGGCAGGTAGCCTCGTGGTTAGAATGTTGGGCCAGTAACCGCAAGGTTGCTGGATCGAATCCCTGAGCTGACAAGGTTAAAATCTGTCGTTCTACCCCTGAACAAGGCAGTTAACCCACTGTTCCCCAGGATGCCGTCATTGTACATAAGAATTTGTTCTTAATGTAACTGCACTGTTATCAGATACGAAGGTAAGACCCAGATGCAGACCACGTCGGACAACCAATAGTTTAATAATCCCAAATGGGGCAGGCAAATAAACAGGTCAAGGCAGGCAGGGGTCAATAGTCCAGAGAAGTGGGGCAAAGGTACAGGACGGCAGGCAGAGGTCGGTAGGGCAAAGGTACAGGTCGGCAGACAGGACAGGCAAGGGTCAAAACCAGGAGGGTGAGAAAACAAGAAACTGGGGAAAAGCAGGAGCTGAGACAAAATGCTGGTTGGCTTGAACAAACAAGACCAACTGGCACAGACAGAATACACAGGCATGAATACACAGGGGATAATGGGGAAGATGGGTGACACCTGGAGGGTGATGTAGACAATCACAAAGGCAGGTGAAACAGATCAGGGTGTGACAACTGTCCAATTTACAGTAGCTATTACAGTGAAAGAATTATTGTTTGAGGAGAGTGCCCAGTTTTGAACTTGAAAATGTATTCATAAACCAATTAGGCACATTTGGGCAGTCTTGATACAGAAGTTTGAACAGAAACGCAATGGTTCATTGGATCAGTCTGAAACTTTGCACATACACTGCTGCCATCTAGTTGCCAAAGTCTAAATTGCGCCTGGGCTGGAATAATACATTGCCTTTCTCTTGCATTTCAAAGATGGTACATTAAAAATACAAAAAAACCAGATGGTTATTTCTTTGTATTATCTTTTACCAGATCTGTGTTATATTCTCATACATTCATTTCACATTTCCACAAACTTGAAAGTGTTTCCTTTTAAATAGTATCAAGAATATGCATATCCTTGCTTCAATGCCTGAGCTATAGGCAGTTAGATTTGGGTGTCATTTTAGGCGAAAATTGTAAAAAAGGGTCAGATCCTTGAGGTAAATAATTTTCCACACACTTTGTCTGTGCCTCTATTTAGTTTTCATGCTAGTGAGGGCCGAGAATCCACTCTTACATAGGTACGTAATTGCAAAGGGCATCAGTGTCTTTTAACAGCGCGATTTGCCAAGGCAAGAAACTCTGAGCGCAGCCCAATCCAGAAATCTGGCAGTGGCTTCTGATTAAATTGAATTTTCACAGAACCGCTTCTTGCAATTTCAATGAGGCTCTTGTTCAGATATCGGTAAGTGGACTGGAGGCAGGGCACGAAAGGGATAATGAATCCAGCTGTTTGTGTCATCCGTTTCGGGAAAGTACCTGCATAATTTCCACCCAGCTCACTCAAGTGCTTCGCCATATCACATTTGACATTGTCCGTAAACTTGAGTTAATTTGCACACAAAAAATCATACAATAATGGAAAGACCTGTGTGTTGTCCTTGTTAATGCAGACAGAAAAGAGCTCCAACTTCTTAATCATAGCCTGAATTTTATCCCGCACATTGAATATAGTTGCGAAGAGTCCCTGTAATCCTAGATTCAGATCATTCAGGCGAGAAAAAACATCACCCAGATAGGCCAGTCGTGTGAGAAACTCGTCATCATGCAAGCAGTCAGACAAGTGAAAATTATAGTCAGTAAAGAAAACTTTAAACTTGTCTCCCAATTCAAAAAAACGTGTCAATACTTTGCCCCTTGATAACCAGCACACTTCTGCATGTTGTAAAAGTGTTACATGGTCGCTGCCGATATATTTACATAATGCAGAATATACACAAGAGTTCAGGGGCCTTCCTTTAACAAAGTTAACCATTTTCACTGCAGTGTCCAAAACGTCTTTCAAGCTGTCAGGCATTCCCTTGGCAGCAAGAGCCTCTCGGTGGATGCTGCAGTGAACCCAAGTGGCGTCGGGAGCAACTGCTTGCACGCACGTTATCACTCCACTATGTCTCCCTGTCATGGCTTTTGCGCCATCAGTACAGATACCCACACATCTTGACCACCAAAGTCCATTTGATGTCACAAAGCTGTCCAGTGCTTTAAAAATATCCTCTCCTGTTGTCCTGGTTTCCAGTGATTTGCAGAATAGGATGTCTTCCGTAACTGACCCCCCATAAACGTTACAGACATATACCAGGAGCTGTGCCAGACCCGCCACGTCTGTTGACCCATCATCCAGCTGTAACGCATATAATTCACTGGCTTGCATGCGAAGTAGCAATTGTTTCAAAACATCTCCTGCCATGTCAGTGATGCGTCGTGAAACAGTGTTGCTCGATGAAGTCATTGTCTGTATAGTTTTTTGGGCCTTATCCTCAGCATTGTCACAGCCATATCCGCGGCAGCAGGAAGAATTAAGTCCTCCACAATAGTATGGGGTTTGTCTGTCCTCGCCACTCGGTAGCTCACCATATAAGACTCTTCTAGCCCCTTCTTATTAATGGTATCTGTTGCTTTTATACGTCTTACTACTCAAAAGTCATCTTTATTCTCGCTCAAAAAACTCCTGTAGCTTATTTTTGGCAGTGAAACAAGGATACTCAGGTGAGAAAAAAACCTCACCTAAATGTATAGCCCCATTGGAAAATATAAATTGTACTGTTTGAAAATGTGAAGGGAAAAAAAGATTAAAAAATTATAATTTGTTTTACACCCAGGGATGCGCGTCAAACCCTTCATCTGTGGACCTGGAGTTCCTCACCGTAATGGGACCTAGTGTACCACGAGACGAAAGAGGTATACTCACCTTGTCATGCCTTAGCCTAACACCCTGAGACATTTTCATACACACCCCAAAGCATGGACCCAACACAGTAACAAAGAGAGGAAACCCTCTGGTCTATTTCGGTCAGTGGCCCCTCCAGAGGAAATGCACAGCCAGTATTTATTCAAGCAAAGCCCTTTATAATCAGTCTACTCATCCTATGGATTCTCTAGCTCTCCACCTCCAGGAAACACAATCCTGTTCCTCCTAAAGAAAAATACTAATTACATGACCCTGCACGTGTGGATAAAAAGCGGAAGCTTACCTCTAACTGATGTCTTAGAATTCAGAAAACGTTAACAACAAAATACAGCAGTAGAATATTTAGCAAAAAGGCCCCAGAGAGAGAGTTTCAAAAAACAGGCCGTCTACAGACAAAGAAAAATAACTTGCCAACAATGACTTATATACAGTCCAGCCTCGCTTGTAAACTCCTCCCTCAACCAGTTAAATCTGATTCACACAATACAGGAATACCCCCTTATCCAATCACTACTCCCCTGGTTACATCCCCTTATCCAATCACTACTCCCCTGGTTACATCCCCTTATCCAATCACTACTCCCCTGGTTACAAAACATCCCATTTATCCAATCACTACTCCCCTGGTTACATCCCCCTTATCCAATCACTACTCCCCTGGTTACAAAACATCCTCCTTATCCAATCACTACTCCCCTGGTTACAAAACATCCTCCTTATCCAATCACTACTCCCCTGGTTACAAAACATCCCCCTTATCCAATCACTACTCCCCTGGTTACAAAACATCTCCCTTATCCAATCACTACTCCCCTGGTTACATCCCCTTATCCAATCACTACTCCCCTGGTTATGTAATGCTCACATTGATTATATAAGGGATGTTTTCTACAATTTCTTCAGATCGGATACATCTGGGTGGCTACTTTGAAGAAAGTAAAATATTACATATTTTTGGATTTGTAAAAATCACTTTTGGTTAATACATGACTCCATATGTGTTATTTCATAGTTTGTTTTCAGTATTATTCTATAATGTAGAAAATAGTCAAAATAAAGAAAAACCCTTGAATGAGTAGCTGTATCCAAACTTTTGACTGATACTGTAAATCTATTTACATGTGCGAATACTTGGGAATATATTCCCTAAATACATTTTCAAAATGTCCAACAATGAAAAAAAACCAAATACAAATATTCTATAGATTATCTTGTTTTAATCAGAAAACTTGGGGCCAAATAAAATCACCTATTGGGAATCCTACATTACATCTGGACATCTTGTATCCATATCTGACTACGACATTGAATGTTCACAACTCTCCAACCCCATCCCTCAGTTGTTCACCTAAAAAGTGGTGGTTGTCTGAACTGCAGTGTCCATTTCATACACAAAGAGTAGCAACATTACCTGTCAGGTTCAGACAACAGCCCCATTATATCATTACTGTGACATTGGACTGAGCAGGATCAGGAGGACCAGTTAGAGTTGGTCCACAGGTGTATCTCAATACTCTCTTAGTCCCCTCTCTGTGTCCTCATTTACTTTCTTTGTGGATGTTTTTCACTTGTCAGTGGATTAGTTGTCTGAATTAATATTTTATCAGACTGAGCAGCCATGTTGGTTCCGATTGAAGCTTTTCTCGCAGTCCACACAGCTAAATGATTTCTCTCCTGTGTGAATCAGCATATGTCTCCTTAGGTTCCCCTTCAGAATAAAGCTCTTCCCGCAGTCACCGCAGCTAAATGGTTTCTCCCCTGTGTGAGTCAGTATATACCTCATTAGGTCACCCTTCTGAATGAAGCTTTTTCCACAATCACCACATCTAAATGGTGTCTCTCTGGTGTGAGTCAGTTTGTGCATAGTTAAGGTCTGCTTGCGATTGAAACTTCTCCCACAGTCACCACAGCTAAATGGTTTCTCTCCTGTGTGAATCAGTATATGTCTATTTAGTGTCCTGTTTTGAATAAAGCTCCTCCCACAGTCACCACAGATAAATGGTCTCTCTCCTTTGTGAATCCTCATGTGCCTGGACAGATCTCTTTTGTGTTTGAAGATCTTTCCACAAACAGGGCAGGTGCAGGGTTTCCCACCGTGACAGAGTCGGACATGGGCCTTCAGTTTACAGGTAGAGTTGTAGCGTTTTTGGCAGGAACTACATTCACTGGGTATCTTACTGAAGAGAGTCACATGTCTCTGCAGGTCAGCTTTCAGAGCAAATGTTTCACCACAGTCACAGCAATAGTGATTTTTTCTAGCTGTGGTGCTGGGTTTGGAACAGTGTTTCTCCAATGTTGGGCTGGGATCCAATAGTGGACTGATATCAAGTCCTACTGTGTCACTCCTTACAGCTGAGCTGTGGCTGGAGGCATTGTTTTGATTATCTGGAGGGTCACAGGGAATGTAGAGACCCTTAATGTGGGTCACAGTGACAAAAGGTTTCAGATCCACTGGTTTAGAGTCACTCTCTCTGTTCTCCACAGTCTGGGTTTGGGGAAGAGTCAAGGACTGAAGTGGGTCCTCCAGATCACATTCACTTTTCACACAGGAAGGAGTGAATATGGAGTCTTTGGTATCAAAGAGCCCTTGAAGCTGCTCTTCCTCCTGACTGGTCCTGACTTCCTCCTGTTCCTCTTTAATCTGTGTGGGCTCTGAGTCCTCCTGCCCCAGACTGGGGCTCCACTCCTGCTCACAGTGCTGCTGCTCAGGGGGAACCTCCTCTTCAGAGACAGAGAACTTCAGGGAGTCTGGAGGGAAGGAACAGATGTTATTTATATATTACAGAATTAAATACAACACTTGAATCACAAATGTGAATTATAGATCAATGATTTTTTAATTGCAAATGTCTTTATTGGCATTGATCCAAAATAATAACAGTAGCTAAAATAATGTGCAATACAGATAAAAATAGTTTCACTGTTCCCAAACTTGATATTTTAATAAAGTTTGTACACGTCCTAATAATTTGAGAGATTTCTCAGAAAACTAGATGTTTTGATCACCGTATGCTTACTTCTATTATGAGCTCACGGCGTTTAAGATGAGCAGAGTCAGGGGTCTACAGGACTGAAGCCGTACTCTGCCTACTGCCATCATCAATATAATATTGAATTACTAGTGTGAACGTAAACGTACTCACATTCTCTAATGAAATGCATTGGAGTCAGAAAGGCTGTGCTATATAAGCTAATTCAATCATCTTTTCCTGACAGATAACTTTTTAATTATGCCCGGTGAATCTTAGCTATATTATAAACTGTTCTTTAAAAATGGATGCAATGGAGATCCCTGTTACCGGAAACAATTTATTAACTAAGTAGAACCGTAGCTAGCTAGGTATTACCGTAAAGTTCGGACTATAAGCCGCAACTTTTTTCCCAGGCTTTGAACCTCGCGGCTTAAACAATGACGCGGCTAATATATGGATTTTTCCCGCTTTCAAATTTTTTTTTCTCTAAAAAAAACCCACATTCTGTGACGTGCTCAGTTTTTTGGCGGCATGAAGCTTTCATTAGACCAATGAAATTGCCGAACGGGTTAAGGTCAAACAACTTTTTTGTTTACTGTTTAGATTAAATTGAGCGCTCTCAAATTTCCCATCATTCTGATTACGGTAGTCATTTTGTCACCATCATCATGGCAAAGACACGGAGAAATATATATGATGCAGCTTTCAAGTTGAAGGCGATTGATCTGGCTGTTGGAAAAGGAAATAGAGCTGCTGCACAGGAGCTTGGTCTTAATGAGTCGATGATAAGATGTTGGAAACAGCAGCGTGAGGAATTGACTCGGTGCAAAAAGACAACTAAAGCTTACTGCTATTTTTATTTTTTTTGTTACAAGCCGTGTTTCGTTAAAGCCTGTGTAAAGTTCATTTGTTTCAATGTACCGGTAGGCACCTGCGGCTTATAGACATGTGCGGCTTATTTATATTCAAAATAATATATATTTTTTAAAGTCAGTGGGTGCGGCTTATATTCGGATGCGCTTAATAGTCCGGAAATTACGGTAGATCTACGTACGAACCTATTCTACATAGTTTTATCTCTGGTGTCCTCCGCAGCATTCTCCGTAGCAGATCACTCTTCCTGGTACTCTGCTACAGTTTCCTCAACCGCACCAAGAATCTCCACAGCAGCAGATGCCGTTAAACATTCATTTAACAACACACGAAACAACTGTAGTTTAGACGTTTTCAGTGGACTGAGAGTTGGGTGTTCAGCTAGTATGGCTTCTTGATGTGGGTCCATCTGATCACATTCACTTTTCACACAGGAAGGAGTGGATATGGAGTCTTTGGTATCAAAGAACCCTTGAAGCTGCTCTTCCTGCTGACTGGTCCTGACTTCCTCTTGTTCCTCTTTCATCTTTCTGGTCTCTGGGTCCTCCTGCCCCAGACTGGGGCTCCACTCCTGCTGCTCAGGGGGAACCTCCTCTTCAGAGACAGAGAGCTGCAGGGAGTCTGGAGGGAAGGAGAGGAATAGCAGAGGTTTACACTCCCCTATGTATTTATTTAGACAGTGAAACTAACATTTACAAATGTGGCTCTGTATTCCAGAATTTGGGATTTGAGATCAAATGTTTATGTGAGGTGACAATACAGAATGTCACCTTTTATTTGAGGGAATTTTCATAAGACCTGTTTTACCATTTAGAAATCAAAGCACTTTATGTATCTAATCCCCCAACGTGAAGAAGTCATAAGTGTTTGGATAAATTAACTTAATGTATTACAGTAGTCAGAAGTGTAGTATTTGATCCCATATTCCTTACACACATTAAGCTTGTGAAACCACAAACTTGTTGAATACATTAGCAAGGGTGGGTATAACGTGGGGAACGTTCCAACAGGAATCTGTTCCCAAAACTACGTAAATAACAAGGATGTCAACAAACAATGCATACAACGTAGCGTGATCAACTCACCACCTAGCTAACTAGCTGCCGAATAGGCATCAACTCACCACCTAGCTAACTAGCTGCCGAATAGGCATCAACTCACCACCTAGCTAACTAGCTGCCGAATAGGCATCAACTCACCACCCAGCTAACTAGCTGCCGAATAAGCATCAACTCACCACCTAGCTAACTAGCTGCCGAATAGGCATCAACTCACCACCTAGCTAACTAGCTGCCGAATAGGCATCAACTCACCACCTAGCTAACTAGCTGCCGAATAGGCATCAACTCACCACCTAGCTAACTAGCTGCCGAATAGGCATCAACTCACCACCCAGCTAACTAGCTGCCGAATAGGCATCAACTCACCACCCAGCTAACTAGCTGCCGAATAGGCATCAACTCACTACCCAGCTAACTAGCTGCCCAATAGGCATCAACTCACCACCTAGCTAACGAGCTGCCGAATAGGCATCAACTCACCACCTCGCTAACTAGCTGCCGAATTGGCATCAACTCACCGCCTAGTTAACTAGCTGCCGAATAGGCATCAACTCACCGCCTAGCTAACTAGCTGCCGAATAGGCATCAACTCACCACCCAGCTAACTAGCTGCCGAATAGGCATCAACTCACCACCCAGCTAACTAGCTGCCGAATAGGCATCAACTCACCACCCAGCTAACTAGCTGCCGAATAGGCATCAACTCACCACCTAGCTAACTAGCTGCCGAATAGGCATCAACTCACCACCTAGCTAACTAGCTGCCGAATAGGCATCAACTCACCACCCAGCTAACTAGCTGCCGAATAGGCATCAACTCACCACCCAGCTAACTAGCTGCCGAATAGGCATCAACTCACCACCCAGCTAACTAGCTGCCGAATAGGCATCAACTCACCACCTAGCTAACTAGCTGCCGAATAGGCATCAACTCACCACCTCGCTAACTAGCTGCCGAATTGGCATCAACTCACCGCCTAGTTAACTAGCTGCCGAATAGGCATCAACTCACCACGTTGCTTAATTCTTTTTATTCTTTTTTCCTCTTAGAGTTTAACCATTTATGTTCTTTAATACAGGGCCGACATACAAGTTCCTTACTTTTTTCCCCCTTCTACTTGCCTCTTCCCTTTTTGTGGTAATGCTGCAATTAATTGGTTGTAAATTTGGGTAGAGCAGACATTTCTATATGTCTGTGTTAGCTGCATGTGTGACATAACTCCACCAGTCCTATTTATAATATCATTCACTAAAATTATACCTTTTCTAAACATTTCTTTGAAAAACACAGTTTTTTTATCAGTTAGTATATTTGAATTTAACCACAATATTTGTTGTATTATTTGTTCTGTCTTTTCAGGTGGATTAAACTGAAATTGCAACCAACTTTCTAAGGCTTGTTTAAAAAATAAAGATATTTTGGAGATTCTTTTCTTTTCAAACAACCGAAAGTGGGCAGGTGTAATCTGAATAAAGGGGAAAAAGACCATTCTTGAACATAGGATGAGACATTCCTACCAATTTACTAGAGAACCAGTTTGGATTTAAGTATAACTTTTGTATGACTGATGCCTTTAGTGAGAGGTCTAATGCTTTAATATTTAATAATTTCTGCCCTCAGAATTCATATATTCGTTATATAAATAGGCCCTTTTAATTTTGTCTGGCTTGCCGTTCCAAATGAAAATGAATATTTTTTGTTCATATAATTTTAAAACATGTCACTAGGTGTAGGCAAAACCATAAGCAAATAGGTCAACTGTGATATGACTAAAGAGTTAATCAGGGGGATTTTTCCACATATAGACAGGTATTTTCCTTTCCATCGTAGCAAGATCTTATCTATTTTTGCTAACTTTCTATAAAAATGTATTGGAGTGAGATCATTTCTTTCTTTTGGGATTTGTATACCGAGTATGTCCACATCTCCGTCAGACCATTTAATTGGTAAACTACATGGTAATGTATAAATAGCATTTTTTTAGTGATCCAATATAATATAGTACACTTATCATAATTTGGTTTTAATCCAGAGAGGATAGTAAAAGTATCTAGATCCGTTATGAGGCTGTGGATGGATTCTAATTGTGGTTTCAAAAGAAAACACAAATCATCAGTGTACAATGACAGCTTCGTTTTTAAGCCACGGATTTCTAATCCCTTAATATTATTGTTTGATCTAATCTTAACAGCTAACATTTCGATGGCAATAATAAATAAATATGCTGACAGTGGACAACCTTGTTTTACTCCTCTAGATAGTTTAAAACTTTCTGAGATGTAGCCATTATTTACTATTTTACACCTAGGGTTACTATACATAACTTTAACCCATTTTATAAGATTCCCCAAAATTGAAATATTCTAGGCATTTATATATTAACTCCAGTCGTACTTTATCAAAAGCCTTTTCAAAATCAGCTATGAAAACCAGGCCTGGTGTCCCCGATATTTCATAGTGTTCTATTGCTTCCATTACTTGTTGTATATTATCTCCAATGTATCGCCCATGTAAAAAACCTGTCTGATTAGGATGAATAATATCTGACAATACTTTTTTAATTCCATGCGCCAAGCATTTAGCTAGGAGTTTTGCATCACAACACTGAAGTGTAAGAGGTCTCCAATTTTTTTAAATGGACTGGATCTTTATATATAGCATTTGGGTCCTGTTTCAGTAATAATGATATCAGACCTTGTTGCGTGTCTGATAATCTACCATTTATATAGGAGTGGTTAAAACATGCTAATAATGGTCCTTTGAGTATATCAAAAAAAGTTTTGTATACTTCCACTGGTATGCCATCCAGCCCTGGAGTTTTCCCAGCCATAAAGGCCCCAATTGCGTCAAGAAGTTCCTCCTCTGTAATTTGGCCTTCACATGAGTCTTTCTATACAGATGTTAATTTTACATTATTATTAGGGAAAAAATCCATACAATTAGCTTCGGTTAGTGGAGATGGAGGAGACTGAAACATATTCTTAAAGTACTTTACTTCCTCTTTAAAAATATAGTTTGGTGAATCATGCGTGAAAAAAAGTTTCAATACAGTTTCAATACATTTTTTTTGGTAGCATTTCTATGTTGAAGATTGAAAAAGAATTTGGTGCATTTTCCCCCCCATTTTCCATCCAGTTCGCTTTATTTTTATAATATATAACACTGGATCTTTCTTGAATAGGTTCCTCCATTTCTTTTTGTTTTTCCTCTAACTTATTCTGTGCCTCTATGGAACCGTTTTTATTGCTATCACAACATGTGTGTTCTCTTGTTTTGTACTGTTCTGTAGTTTCGACCCAACGATTCGTCTGACAAACAAAGGACTTTGCGTCCTGCAGGCCTAAGCATGGATCAAAGCTGACGAGACATTCAATGACGTCATCTTCTCAACCGTATCCCTCGAACAACTTGCTCAAATATGCTACAGAAAATAGGAAGAAGATCAAGCAAGCCGAGTCCCAAGCATCCCCACAAACTCCATGTGTGGGGGGCAATTTCTCGCCAGGGACCAGGCCTATATTTGATTTTTGATGGTAAGTTTAGCTATTTACAAAGCAAAAGGTACATAAAATATTGTAGCCTACACCTCACGGACTGCTATGTGTTCCACAATTCACTGTTGCCTCCTTTTTCAGGTATCATGGCTCGAGATTTCTTTGAGGAATGAAATCATCAATGAGATATGCTGGACCCTTCGTCAGAGAGGTGTTTCTGGGACCACATCGTTTCTTTCAAGGTAGGATTATAGCAATATTTTGTTATGTTTAGGCCTATTTACATGTATATTTCTAGTATTGTACTTAATGTTGGCTGTGAGGCTAAATGTATTTTTTCCTTCTCCAAATGCAGACAATGATCCAAAACACACTGCCGCCCGGGTTTGCAAATGCGGGAATAAACTGCGTCAAGACGCCAGCAGATTAAGTGGACGTTGATCTAGTTAAATAAAAATAAATAAATAAAAGACCTACAACACTTTTAACAGCACATTACACAACACTAGTGAGACTCATGTAGCCTACAGTATATCTAAACATATTTTTCTCATGTCTACATGTAGGTCTCCTGATTTATACCCAATCCAACTTGTTTGACATCAACTGAAAACATTCATCCGTAACTCTGCCAAACCTACAAGCAAAGATGAACTGGTCAAGGCGATCAAGACGTTTTGGATTAAGAAACTGACGATACAACAATGCAACAAATACATTGATCATCTCAGAAAAGTTTTACATGTGGTTGTGGAGCTGCGGGGAAGTGAAGTTAGAAATAACGAGCTGAGATTAGGAGCACACTCTTAAAGGGAGTGCTCCTAATCTCAGCTTGCTACCTGTATAAAAGACACCTGTCCACAGAAGCAATCAATCAGATTCCAAACTCTCCACCATGGCCAAGACCAAAGAGCTCTCCAAGGATGTCAGGGACAAGATTGTAGACCTACACAAGGCTGGAATGGGCTACAAGACCATCGCCAAGCAGCTTGGCGAGAAGGTGACAACAGTTGGTGCGATTATTCACAAATGGAAGAAACACAAAAGAACTGTCAATCTCCCTCGGCCTGGGGCTCCATGCAAGATCTCACCTCGTGGAGTTGCAATGATCATGAGAACGGTGAGGAATCAGCCCAGAACTACACGGGAGGATCTTGTCAATGATCTCAAGGAAGCTGGGACCATAGTCACCAAGAAAACAATTGGTAACACACTACGCCGTAAAGGACTGAAATCCTGCAGCGCCCGCAAGGTCCCCCTGCTCAAGGAAGCACATATGCATGCCCGTCTGAAGTTTGCCAATGAACATCTGAATGATTCAGAGGACAACTGGGTGAAAGTGTTGTGGTCAGATGAGACCAAAATGGAGCTCTTTGGCATCAACTCAACTTGCCGTGTTTGGAGGAGGAGGAATGCTGCCTATGACCCCAACAACACCATCCCCACAGTCAAACATGGAGGTGGAAACATTATGCTTTGGGGGTGTTTTTCTGCTAAGGGGACAGGACAACTTCACCGCATCAAAGGGACGATGGACGGGGCCATGTACCGTCAAATCTTGGGTGAGAACCTCCTTACCTCAGCCAGGGCATTGAAAATGGGTCGTGGATGGGTATTCCAGCATGACAATGACCCAAAACACACGGCCAAGGCAACAAAGGAGTGGCTCAAGAAGAAGAACATTAAGGTCCTGGAGTGGCCTAGCCAGTCTCCAGACATTCATCCCATAGAAAATCTGTGGAGGGAGCTGAAGGTTCGAGTTGCCAAACATCAGCCTTGAAACCTTAATGACTTGGAGAAGATCTGCAAAGAGGAGTGGGACAAAATCCCTCCTGAGATGTGTGCAAACCTGGTGGCCAACTACAAGAAAGTCTGACCTCTGTGATTGCCAACAAGGGTTTTGCCACCAAGCACGAAGTCATGCTTTGCAGAGGGGTCAAATACTTATTTCCCTCATTAAAATGCAAATCAATTTATAACATTTTTGACATGCGTTTTTCTGGATTTTTTGTTTTTATTCTGTCTCTCACTGTTCAAATAAACCTACCATTAAAATTATAGACTGATCATTTCTTTGCCACATGGCCTCAATATCCAAATATTGAAAGTGTGTATGGGCGACGGAGAGAAACAAAATGGTGCAGTTTGAGGCCATGTGGCGGAGAGATCTGGAGATGGAGGTGTGATCAGGTGGGTCTGGAGACGGAAGTGTGAGCAGGTGGGTCTGGAGACGGAGGTGTGAGCAGGTGGGTCTGGAGACGGTGTGATGTAGTTGATCTGGAGATGAGGGTGTGAGCAGGTGGGTCTGGGCAGGTGTGATGTAGTTGATGTTTGTATGTGTATGTTTTGAATTGTCTAAACATTTTAAAATAGAGAAACCAAAAGCCCACCTTGCCTATTTTTAGAAAATCGTCAGTCCACATGTCAAGTGTGTTTGCACCATTATATTTACCCAAGTTCTCTCTCAACTCCAGGACCACCGCCAGCAATTTTGTTGTTGTTGTTGTTGCCTGATGCAGGACTCTAGTGCCAGAGAAGAGAGACTCTCAGACTGAAAACACATCCATTAATTCAGGAAAATATAGTCAATTCCTGTCACAGTTTAGACTACGGATAAATCAGCGTTCTAACTCCCCCTTGTGACAGTGTGGTGCAATGACAGAATGCCACCATCTACTACAAATGGTCACAGCATAAACTCAAAACTTTTAATTGAGGAACCACTGCATGTGTGAGTGGGACCAGTGGACTCAATAGGCTGAGTGTATGATGAGAGGATGTCATCAACTTTCTTGATAAAATAGTCCACAGGAGGGAAAATAGTTTCTAGGGTTAGAGGCAGAAGCTTGACATTTAGAGTGATAGAAAGTGGCTTTAGCAGTGGATACAAAGGAAGAGGAGGTAGAGAAGAGGGAGTGAAGGGATGATAGGTCCTCCGAAAGTATTCCAAATTTTCGCTCAGCTGCCCGTCGCTCTGTTCTGTAAGCTCGCAATGAGTCACTCAGCCACGGAGCAGGAGGGGAGGACCGAGCCAGGCGGGAGGTAATATGGGACAGAATGAGGAGATGGACAGGTGAGTGAGGGATAAAATAGAAAATCTCCATTTAGGAGAAATGAGTAACCCTGTGCCACCACCGCAACGACCAGACGCTCTCAGACTATAAGAGAACACACAGTAAGATGCAGAGAGCAGCTGGAGTAGTATCTGGGATAATCTATGTTTCCGTCAACGCAAAAAGTTTAGGGACTGAAGGGCAGTATAGGCTTAGAAGGGTTGCAGCCAAGCTTCAGGGATTCATCTGATACCACATCAGTCACCGGCTTCATTAATACGTGCATCGACAACGTCGTCCACACAAACCGTAGGTACATACCCCAACCAGAAGTCAAGACAACATCCGCACTGAACTAAAGACTAGAGCTGACGCATTCAAGGAGCGGGACGCTTATAAGGAATCCTACACTTTCTGACGAACCATAAAAAAGGCAAAGCGTCAATACAGGAATAATACACCGGCTCTGACGCTCGTCTGCACTGATACGATAAATTATGCAATATTTAATGTAATAAATAAGATTAACTATCATAAATCTGTCTGAATTTGAGTGTTTACATTTCTCCAACCCTATCCCTCAGCTGTTTAGCAAAACAGTGGCGGGTGCCCACTTTGTTGTTGTTTTAACTGCAAAGCAGGATCAATGAGTTAGCCAGCTAACTTTGATAAGCAACCAGAGGGGTATACTACGTAGCTGGTTTGAGGAGTTAGCCAGCTAACTTTGATAAGCAACCAGAGGGGTATACTATGTAGCTGGTTTGAGGAGTTAGCCAGCTAACTTTGATAAGCAACAAGAAATAACTATTGATTTTCTAATTCACTTAGTACCCTACACTTAGATATACGGTTTTGTGGTTGTTGAGTCAATTAGACCATAACCCTTTCATGCTTATCTTTCTAACACGTTATTTCTGAATATTTTGGCAAGTTAAATGACTAACTGCCAAGTTAAATGACTAACTTGCCAAATCATACAATCATTCGTACTTCTGTTTACAAAATGAACAAGTAGCTTCAGGCAAATTATATACCTTAGCTCAATAGTTTGACATCTTGCATCCATTTATCAATCTATGCCTTTTAGTGTTTTCCAATTCTCCAACCCCATCCATTAGTTGTTTACCTGTTGTTGTCTGAACTGCAGATTGCCCCTTTCATGAACAAAGCAGCAACAGCCAACATAAATACATTATATCATTACTGTGACATTGGACTGAGCAGGACCAGGAGGACCAGCTAGAGTTGGTCCACAGGGGATCTTGAGTGTATCTGAATACTCTCTTAGTCCCCTCTCTGTGTCTGTGTCTTCATTTACTTTCTTTGTGGTTGTTTTTAACATGCCTCAACAGATTAGTCTTCTGAGTGAATATTTTATCACAGACTGAGCAGCCATGTTGTTTCTCTCCTGTGTGAATCCGTTTGTGTTTGATTAGGTTCCTCTTGACACTAAATATTTTCCCACAGTCGCCACAGCTAAATTGTTTCTCTCCTGTGTGAGTCTGTATGTGTCTCCCTAGGACCACCTTCTGACTGAAGCTTCTCCCACAGTCTCCACAGCTAAATGGTTTCTCTCCTGTGTGAGTCCGTATGTGTCTCCCTAGGACCCCCTTCTGACTGAAGCTTTTCCCACAGTAACAACAGCTAAATGGTTTCTCTCCTGTGTGAGTCAGTATATGCTTATTTAGGTGGTCCTTCAGACTGAAGCTTTTCCCACAGTCACAACAGCTAAATAATTTCTCTCCTGTGTGAGTCAGTATGTGCCTCCCTAGGACACCCTTCTGACTAAAGCTTTTCCCACAGTAACAACAGCTAAATGGTTTCTCTCCTGTGTGAGTACGTATATGATTATTTAGGTGGGCCTTCTGACTGAAGCTTTTCCCACAGTCACCACAGCTAAATGGTTTCTCTCCTGTGTGAGTCAGTATATGCACAGTTAAGTGCTTCTTCAGACTGAAGCTCTTCCCACAGTCACCACAAATACATGGTTTCTCTCCTGTGTGAGTCAGTAGATGCACGGTTAAGTGTTCCTTATGATAAAAGTTTTTCCCACAGTCACCACAGCTAAATGATTTCTCTCCTGTGTGAGTCCATATATGTTTGGTCAGGGACCCCTTGTGTATGAAGCTTTTATCACAGTCTTCACAGCTAAATGGTTTCTCTCCTGTGTGAATGAATATATGCCTCCCTAGGTCCCCCTTCTGACTGAAGCTTTTCCCACAGTAACCACAACTAAATGGTTTCTCTCCTGTGTGAATCAGTTTATGCATGGTTAGGTTATTCTTGATACTGAAGCTTTTCCCGCAGTCACCACAGCTGAATAATTTCTCCCCTGTGTGAGTCCGTATATGCTTGGTTAGGTTCTCCTTGCGATAGAAGCTCTTCCCACAGTCACCACAGATAAATGATTTCTCTCCTGTGTGCATCCTGATGTGTCTGGACAGATATTTTTTTAGTTTGAAGGTCTTGCCACAAACAGGGCAGGTGAAGGGTTTTACACCGTGACAGAGTCGGACGTGGGCCTTCAGTTTACAGGTGGATTTGTAGTGTTTTTTGCAGAAGACACATTCACTGGGTCTCTTCTTGGTGAGAGTCACATGCTTCTCCAGATCAGCTTTCAGAGCAAAAGTTTCACCACAGTCACGACAGCTGTGAGTTTTTATCGATGTGAGGCTGAGTTTGGAACAGTGTTTCTCCATTGACGTGTTCGGATCCAATGGTGGGCTGCTGTCAAGTCCTACTGTGTCACTGCTTACAGCTGAGCTGTGGCTGGAGGCATTGTTTTGATTATCTGGAGGGTCACAGGGAATGTAAAGACCATTAATATGGGTCACAGTGACAAAAGGTTTGCGATCAACTGGTTTAGAGTCACTCTCTCTGTTCTCCACAGTCTGGGTTTGGGTAAGAATCAAAGACTGAAGTGGGTCCTCCAGATCACATTCACTTTTCACACAGGAAGGAGTGAATATGGAGTCTTTGGTAACAAAGAGCCCTTGAAGCTGCTCTTCCTCCTGACTGGTCCTGACTTCCTCCTGTTCCTCTTTAATCTGTGTGGGCTCTGGGTCCTCCTGCCCCAGACTGGGGCTCCACTCCTGCTCACAGTGCTGCTGCTCAGGGGGAACTTCCTCTTCAGAGACAGAGAGCTGCAGGGAGTCTGGAGAGAAGGAGAGGAGGGTAGAGGTTATCTATATACCACATAATTAAATAGAACATTTGAATCATACACATGAATTATAGATCTCTATGATTTAAAAATTAAAATGTAAACATGCTTTTTTTGGCATGGATGTCTGTGAGCGACGCAGCCTTAAAACACAGCCTTTAAACATGTCTGAGTGCAGTTATCTAGGTACTTGCTCTCATTCACTTGGGTTCTCATTCCTATTATGGAACACACCGTGGCCAACATATACAAAAGTCACGCTGACTTTTTGTATAACCGCTAAACAAAATATTGGTTTGTATTAAAAAAAAAATACAAAAATTGAAAGTGTATGTTTTGTATTTGTAAAGTTATTTTGGAAAATTATTACGTTTTGTTTTCGAGGTTTCCAAAACCTTATTGCAATCAAGGATCAATTGTTTCTAGATAAAATGTTTCACACTTGACCAAATCATCGTCCTCAGCTAAATCAAAATGGACGTTGAATTACTTCAATGTAGCACTGGAGTCAGAAGGGCAACGTAAGGATGAACTTTCTGGAGTAAATTCAAATAGAATTTTATTCAACATTCGTCAATGGAAAAAATGTGTGACGATGATACTTTTATCCAATCACAGTAAAAGTATTTCTAAAAAGCTACTACTTAAAATTGTCTGAAAGCCTGAACAGTTTATTAATTTACTAGAACTATAGCTAACTATCAGTAGATATACATACGAACCTATTCTACATAGTTTTATCTCTGGTGTCCTCCCCAGCAGTCTCCGTAGCAGATCATTCTCTTCCTGGTATTCTACTACCGTTTTCTCAACTTTCCCGAAAATCTCCATAGCAGCAGACGCCGTTAAACGATCATTTAACAACACACGAAACGACTGTAGTTTAGACGTTTTCAGTGGACTGAGAGTTGGGTGTTCAGCTAGTATGGCTTCTTGATGTGGGTCCATCTGATCACATTCACTTTTCATACAGGAAGTAGTGAATATGGAGTCTCTGGTATCAACGAGCCCTTGAAGCTGCTCTTCCTCCTGACTGGTCCTGACTTCCTCTTGTTCCTCTTTCATCTTTCTGGTCTCTGGGTCCTTCTGCCCCAGACTGGGACTCCACTCCTGCTGCTCAGGGGGAACCTCCTCTTCAGAGACAGAGAGCTGCAGGGAGTCTGGAGGGAAGGAGAGGAATAGCAGAGGTCATTTATATGCTACAGAATTAAATAGAACACTTAAATTATAGATCTCTGATCTACAGTGCTTTCGGGAAGTATTATTCTACAAGCCTTATTCTACAATATATATTTTTTAAAAATAAGTAAATCCTCAGCAATCTACACACAATAACCCATAATGACAAAGTGAAAACAGGTTTTTAGAAATTTGTGCAAATGTATTAAACCAAAAAAAACGGAAATACCTTATTTACATACAGTACCAGTCAAAAGTAAATTTGGACACACCTACTCATTCAATGGTTTTTCTTCATTTCTTACTATTTTCTACATTGTAGAATAATCGTGAAGACGTCAAAACTATGAAATAACACATGGAATCATGTAGTAACCAAAAACAAGTGTTAAAATAAATCAAAATATATTTGAGATTCTTCAAAGTTGCCACCCTTTGCCTTGATGACAGCTTTGCACATTCTTGGCAATTCTCTCCCCAGTCTGAGGTCCTGTTTTTGCTTTGTCATTATGGGGTATTGTGATGTTATTATGGGGTATTGTGATGTTATTATGGGGTATTGTGATGTTATTATGGGGTATTGTGATGTCATTATGGGGTATTGTGATGTCATTATGGGGTATTGTGATGTCATTATGGGGTATTGTGTGTAGATTGATGACGGGAAAAAAACTATTTAAACAGTTTTAGAATAACTCTATAACGTAACAAAATTAGGGGGGAAAAAAATCAAGGGGTCTGAATACCTTCTGAATGCACTGTAGATGCCTTTCTAATTATTTTAGAATGCAAAGATAAATCAATCGCTTTTAGCTGTTCTCACAAACAGCAAATTATTCCATCTTGTTATTATATTTAGCTAACCATTTTATTTTTTTAATGAATAAGAGTCTCAAGGCTTTTGCTTTCTTGTAATCCAAATACATACACCACTAGAAAACAGTATCTATTCATGGTCGAAAGTCTGTGAGGATAAGCACATTCTCAAGTCAAGTTAATGTTTTTATAAATGTTGAGTTTTGTGTGAAAAATTGGCATAAGCATGTTTTGGGGTTCATAAATGAGGCACCTAATGCTCTGTGGCTACATCAGGAATGAAGTTACAATTCAAAGTAACAATATTACAGTGATTTATTTCAGCAGTATGCATGTAAAAAACATCCCTGCTACCGCTATCAACTATCAAACTTAGTTTGAAGTGTTTTTGAGGAACTTTCGACTTGCAATGCAGCATTTCCTATAGCGGTCCAACCGTTTCCATTCATGGATTTCGACACTGCTAGCTAATTATGCTAACTCTAGGCTGAAGAAAACAATGGTTTATTGTAGATTCTGACACCATGGGCCTTCAGACACAAATCCATTGTAAGGGGCATTTCACCCCAAATATGATTTTATCCCTTTGATAAACTATCCCTGAAGAGTTCTACTTTGTCCTCTCTGCCACAACATATGAATTCAGACACTGGTCTCATCACAGAAAAAATAAAGTTATCGTTGATGTATTGAATCACCATTTTATTTCAGCGGGCTCTCTCTTTTTGAAAGAACTTCTAAACCTATTCACAATGATACTGGGCTGGATGCTGACAGGAGAAACCTGCTGAATGATCAGAGAAATGATAGTCAAAGCAATTATTTTTGGGCTATTTACAGAAAAACAAGTCCTGGATGCTTTGCTAGCAATAGACAACAAGAAATCCACAGCAGCCGACCAATTTGGATCCCGGTTTGTTTAAGTGCGCAGTGCCCATCATTGTTGGCTCAATAACCCACTTTTTATTTTGTATTTAACGTTATCAGGAGATATTCCATAAGTATGGAAATCAGCTTTTGTTCTGCCTCTCCATAAGAACGGGATAGTACAGATCTTCATTATCATCGCCCCATTTCAAGGCTTCCTGTCTAGATAAGATTCTAGAATCCCTGGTCAAATGTACAACTTTGCTCTTTTTTTTTATTTGAGAAATGTATTTTGAGTGTAAACCAATCAGGGTTTAGGGCTGGGGCATCCAATCAGGGTTTAGTCTTGGGGCATCCAATCAGGGTTTAGGGCTGGGCATCCAATCAGGGTTTAGTCTTGGGGCATCCAATCAGGGTTTAGGGCTGGGCATACAATCAGGGTTGAGTCCTGGGGCATCCAATCAGGGTTTAGTCATCGGATGGGGCCACAGTGTCTTCTGATCCCTCCTGTCTCAGCCTCCAGTATTTATGCTGCAGTAGTTTATGTGTCGGGGGGCTAGGGTCAGTCTGTTACATCTGGAGTATTCTCTTGTCTTATCCGGTGTCCTGTGTGAATGTAAATATGCTCTCTCTAATTCTCTCTTTCTCTCTTTCTTTCTTTCTCTCGGAGGACCTGAGCCCTAGGACCATGCCTCAGGACTACCTGGCATGATGACTCCTTGCTGTCCCCAGTCCACCTGGCCATGCTGCTGCTCCAGTTTCAACTGTTCTGCCTGCGGCTACGGAACCCTGACCTGTTCACCGGACGTGCTTGTTGCACCCTCGACAATTACTATGATTATTATTATTTGACCATGCTGGTCATTTACGAACATTTTAACATCTTGACCATGTTCTGTTATAATATCCACCCGGCACAGCCAGAAGAGGACTGGCCACCCCTCATAGCCTGGTTCCTCTCTAGGTTTCTTCCTAGGTTTTTGGCCTTTCTCAGGAGTTTTTCCTAGGGAGTTTTTCCCAGCCACCGTGCTTCTTTCACATGCATTGCTTGCTGTTTGGGGTTTTAGGCTGGGTTTCTGTACAGCACTTTGAGATTTCAGCTGATGTACGAAGGGCTATATAAATAAATATGATTTGATTTGATTTAGTCCTGGGGCATCCAATCAGGGTTTAGTCCTGGGGCATCCAATCAAGGTTTAGTCCTGGGGCATCCAATCAGGGTTTAGTCCTGGGGCATCCAATCAGGGTTTAGTCCTGGGGCATCCAATCAGGGTTTAGTCCTGGGGCATCCAATCAGGGTTTAGTCCTGGGGCATCCAATCAGGGTTTAGTCCTGGGCATCCAATCAGGGTTTAGTCCTGGGGCATCCAATCAGGGTTTAGTCCTGGGCATCCAATAAGGGTTTAGTCCTGGGGCATCCAATCAGTGTTTAGTCCTGGGGCATCCAATCAGGGTTTAGTCCTGGGGCATCCAATCAGGGTTTAGTCCTGGGGCATCCAATCAGGGTTTAGTCCTGGGCATCCAATCAGGATTTAGTCCTGGGGCATCCAATCAGGGTTTAGTCCTGGGGCATCCAATCAGGGTTTAGCACTATTACAGCATCCACGTTAGTCATTAATGAGATTCTCAATACTTTAGACACTAAAATGACATGTGCTGCTTTGTTTGTGGACCTGTCTAAAGCTTTTGATACTGTCGATCATGCTATTTAATTGAATAAAGTTGTCCTCGATAAGCCTGAGGTCTGACGCCTGTTCATGGTTTCATGATTATATCAGTGGCAGAACTCAGGCCATCGTGATTGATGGGGTTAAGTCAGAATTTCCTGAAGTACATCAAGGTGTTCTGAAGGACCTGTTCTTTTCACTATTTATATAAATGCTATTAATCAATCTGTTAAAAGTGGTACATTTAATCTCTATGCGGATGATACTATTATATTACCCCCCTGCTGACCTGGCTGAGACAAGGCTGCAGTCTGATTACCCCCCCCCCCCTGCTGACCTGGCTGAGACAAGGCTACAGTCTGATTACCCCCCCCCCCCCCCTGCTGACCTGGCTGAGACAAGGCTACAGTCTGATTACCCCCCCCCCTGCTGACCTGGCTGAGACAAGGCTACAGTCTGATTACCTCCCTGCTGACCTGGCTGAGACAAGGCTGCAGTCTGATTACCCCCCCCCCCCCCTGCTGACCTGGCTGAGACAAGGCTACAGTCTGATTACCCCCCCCCCTGCTGACCTGGCTGAGACAAGGCTACAGTCTGATTACCTCCCTGCTGACCTGGCTGAGACAAGGCTGCAGTCTGATTACCCCCCCCCCCCCCTGCTGACCTGGCTGAGACAAGGCTACAGTCTGATTACCCCCCCCCCCCCCCCTGCTGACCTGGCTGAGACAAGGCTACAGTCTGATTACCCCCCCCCCCCCTGCTGACCTGGCTGAGACAAGGCTACAGGCTGATTACCCCCCCCCCCCCCTGCTGACCTGGCTGAGACAAGGCTACAGTCTGATTACCCCCCCCCCCCCCCCCCTGGTGACCTGGCTGAGACAAGACTACAGTCTGATTACCCCCCCCCCCCCCCCCCCCCTGCTGACCTGGCTGAGACAAGGCTGCAGTCTGATTTTGCAGCTGGGCAGGAAGCCCTTACTGATTTAAAACTGCTACTTATTACGGGACCAACTAAATACTTGTTGTTTTCAAGTTCTCCTAAGATTGTCTCAGACGGATTACATCTTTACTCATCGGCTGGTTCTATAATCAAACGAGTCCCTGTATACAAATACTTTGGTATTCGGATTGACAATGATTTATCTTTTTTTTTTTTTAAACATAGGAATGAGCTCGTTAATGGTCTTTCTTGTTCTACAGAAACAGATTGTGTCTCTCTCTAGTCAGCAGGAAGCAGATTGTCCAATCAACCTTTCTACCTGTTCTTGATTATGGTGATACTATTTACCAAAGTGCAGCTGCCTCTACTCTTAAACCCCTGGATGACGTTTGTCATATCGCCCTTCGGTTTTATCATAGTTTTATTACTCACCACTGTTATTCTTTACCAGAAGGTTGGCTAGACCTCTTTGAAGTCACGTAGATCGCATCATTACTCTCATTTTGATTACAAAGCCCTGCTCCACAAACTTCCAACTTTACCAAACATCACTGTTAGGATTTAAAATGATAAGTAATCAAACCCGTTCACAGGGTTGGTTAACTCGAGACTCCTTTGGCGTCTAGAGATTTTGGTAAATCCGCCTTTAACTTCCTCGCACCTTACGTGTGGAATGATCTGCAATACACTTTCAAATTGGAGGAATTGGTGACTCTAGGGAATTTCAGACTGTTGCTAGGAGACACTTTTTACTGAAGAATGGCTGTTTTGCTTTTCGTGTGTTGTTGTGTATAACTACATATTTTTTTATTTTACCTTTATTTAACCAGGCAAGTCAGTTAAGAACAATTTCTTATTTACAATGACGGCCTACCAGGGAACAGTGGGTTTAACTGCCTTGTTCAGGGGCAGAATTACAGATTTTTACCTTGTCAGCTCAGGGGGATTCAATCTAGCAACTGAATCCCTAGAAACCTTTCGGTTACAGGTCCAATGCCCTAACCACTAGGATACCTGCCGTATATGAATGTGTAGTTTAATATGCTTATTGTATGTGTATTGTATTGCTCAAAGATTATCTTAAATACCCCCCCTCCCCAAAAATACCCCCCTCCTCAAAAAAGATAGACATACACACACATATATAAATAAACAACACTTGACCTTGACCCCCCCAGCTCTGACTTTGCTCATAACTATTTTGAGGAAAAGTGTACTTACTATGCCTGTGAGATGTGCTTGTCCCACCTAGCTATCTTAAAATGAATGCACTAACTGTGAATCGCTCTGGATAAGAGTTTGCTAAATGACTAATGAAAATTATGCTATAGAGGGCTCATCTGGAAAAGAGACCTTGGTCTCAGCATTGACTCCCTGTCAAAATTAAAGGTTAAATAAATAAAAAAAACATTACCTTCCAATTAAGGAAGTATCGGCAAGTAAAGGTTGGTGGAAAATGTACCACGCTTTGAATGGATCCAATAACGTCGTATGCAAGTACAGATTAAAATGATTGCATATCGACCGTTGCACATCAAAAAGTAATAACCGGGGACCAGTACGGAAAAAAAATGTAGGAAATGTATACATTCACTATTGTAAGTCGCTCTGGATAAGAGCGTCTGCTAAATTATTAAAATGTAAATGTAGGCTGACAGCCGCCGCATTTGTCAATCCGACGTCTGCATTGGCCGTGCAGTGTTTACGTGATACGGCCTCTGCAGACGTCAGGGCGTTCACAGTTCTTGCGCTTCGCGGAACAACGCAGAGCTGTTGTCAAGGAAGTTGTCAAAGGAAGTTGTCAAGGAAGTGAGTTTGTGTTTATACAAGACCTCCCGCCCTCACCTACCGTCAACCAATCATGTCAATGCGGAGCTATATGGCGCCATCCACACTGTCACAACATTTGAAAGGTGCGCGGCGATGCTGTACAGAGCTCAATTTGGCCTTTTTTAATTAAATGTTTTATTCATTATACAAAATTAACAACTTACATCCCTACATAAAACATGTCAAATAATAATAATAATAATAATAATACAGGTATAAACAAGAAAATACTAAATAATACAAATATATATATAAATAATCTAAAAATATTATATTTTATTTTTTTACATATGACAATTCTAATGCAATTATATTCACTCTGAAAAAAATCTTAATGATCCAGGAAGATGTTATTCTTGTCGTTATTCACTAAGGATAATGTCTTTACAAGATAATACAATTCTAATCAAAAATATTTGTAATTGTGGTATAGAATTCTGGAATTTTTGTTTGTGTATAAAGTATTCGGCAACAAGAAGGGAAAAAAAGCACAATAATTTCAATGGTCTTGTTATCATTGCAATAGTAACATATTATATCCTTCATGTCAAAAAGATGGATATTGTTCAAAAAGGTAAATAAGTATTTTTTTTTTTTTTTTTTTTTTAATCTATCACAGATTTTCACCTCCACAGATATTATCAATATCAGCAAATTTGGACAACATAGAATTACATGGATATATCTTATGTAGAATCTTAAAATGCACTTCCTTAAATTTGTTTTGGTATACAATATTTGTAAGGCATCAACCAAGCTTTTTTCCAGACAATGTCAGGAATAAGCATGTTCCATTTTTTTCTCCCTCTAGGCATAAGTTGGTTCCGTGAATGGAAAAATGTGTCTTATGTATTTGTTACAACAACATTTCTTAAAGCTCACATCTTCCAATCTGAGTTCTGGATAAACTCTGTGATCATCACCAAAGCTAAGATGAGTTTTCATTAGTGTAGTTAGGCCACTGGGAACGGCTTTGATCACAGAAATAAACTCTCTGAAATGTATTGGAAACTCATTCAATGCTAGAATATTCCCCCTCTTCAATTCATTTTGCTTTTGATCTGTGCAAAACTGTTCTAATTCTAGTTGTAAAGATTTAGATACAGACTCTTCTTCTTGAGATAGATTATCTTTCTGTAGAAAACTGTGAAGCTTGCTCATCAAAACCATTTTTCTCTTAAGATTCTTCAGGTGCTTCATGCTCTTTGGAACGTTTAACATCTACAACTCTGACTTTATATTTGAAGAATTCCCCATCTACTTCCAGGACCCAAGTCTTTTCTTGAGATTTGATGTTTCCAATGAAAATAGGATCTTTAAGAAGTGTGTTGTTTAAAATGTCCAATATCCTTGAATACCTTTAGGTTTTTTTTAGTAGCTTTTAAATTCAGGGAAATCAAATGAGGATCAGAAAAGGCAGCCAACTGATGATCTACATCTGTAACAAAACGGGAGAAATTAGGTTAATCTATTCTAGATTTTCGTGACATATTTTTGTTGGTCGAGGTATAACCCTTTATATCCGGATTGAATTAACACCAGGCATCAACAGAGAGATCATTGCATAACGTTGTAACGATATTGTTATTTTGAGAGCTTTGACTCATTCTAGGAGGAAAACGATCAGCAGATGCATCAGGTGTTTTGATTAAAATCCCCGGAGAGAATTAGAAAAGCCTCTGAGTATTTGTTTTGAGAAAAACCCTCTCATTTTCTAGGAAGTTGGGCAAAAGGGGGTCTTATATGGAGCATGTGTCCATACACATTATACTGGTTGATAATCATCAAAACACCAGCAGAATGGTTTGATCCATGACTGAAACAGGCCACGTCTCCAAAATTTCAAATCACTTTCACACCAATGAGTTTCCCTGAAGGGCAAAGTCTGCGTTACTGCGTTTACAATATAACAATAAAGCTTTTCCTTTTTTTTGTAAGATCTCTCAAACCCCTAGCATTAAAACAAACTCATGCATTATTAAAAAAGAAAGAAAGAGACAAACTAGACAACAGATGTGAACAGATGTGACCAATAAAACTAATCTGGCCTGTGTGTGCCTCTGGAGGGGTCGCGAATTGCGCCACATCATCCATCCATACAACGTCTACGACCACATTTTGGAGTCGAGCATAAATTGTCTCTTACCTGCCTTAAGACGTTACCGAGTGCAGATAGATAGCTGTACGCTATATCAATCAGCTTTTCGTGACAAACACAACTGTAAAATTAAAACAAAATTACAAATAATAATAATTCTTAAAATTGTGGAAATGGGGATCTCTTACAAGTGTAATTAATTGAGTAGAACTATAGCTAGCTATAAGTATAACTTAATAGGATTACGAACCTATTCTACATAGTTGTATCTCTGGTGTCCTCCGCAGCAGTCTCCGTAGCCGATCATTCTCCTCCTGGTATTCTACTACCGTTTTCTCAACTTCCCCGAAAATATCAACATCAGCCGCCGTTAAACGCTCATTTAAAAACACACGCAACAACTGTAGTTTAGACATATTTCAGTCGACTTAGAATTGGGTAGCCTATTCAGTTCAGTCAATATGTCTTTCTTTACTCCACAAAAGGAATGCAAAAAAAAAAAAACTCGTCTCCAATCCTACTTCCGTGTTGTAGTGAAAATCATTTTAGAAAAGTCAATGGTTCTAGTGAGGGTGAGCAGCGCCACCAGCTGGATGGGAGTTTACTGTGCAAGGCAGCCTACAGACCACTAGTCAAGGAAAACGACGACTACATGTAGACAAACAGTGGTTATCATCAGTATAGGATGATCTGGGAGAATCAATTCTTCCCCAGGAGTCAACAGTTTTATATTATTCCATACAAGATGAAATCAATATCGTCAATGAGCAGCATTAGGTCAGAACTGATATGAAACACTATCGGAGAAATCCAATATGTTTTCTTGAAATCATATTTGAAATGGATCAATATTTTTTTATATAATCTGGGCTTTTTTTCTACAAGATCCAGACCAGTAATAAAATCAGGCTGGGGTGTGAATACTTTCTGAACTTTCTGAAGGCACCATATGACCGGTGTAGATTGCGTTATGTTTTGTAATGCTTATCTATGAACATAGGATTAATCTTTTATTCCCTGATAATGACAGGTCAAACTTCTGTAAACAAATGCTGTGATGCCCTACTTCTCCAACTCCTCTTCTACATGGGCAGACAATATAACAATCTCGTTTCACCAAAGCATATAATATAAGGTAGATGCAATGTACAGTATAGCCTATGAGCTGGGCTAGACAACTTTCATAATGTATAATGTACAGTATAGCCTATGGGGCTAGCCAACTTTCATAATGTATAATGTACAGTATAGCCTATGGGGCTAGCCAACTTTCATAATGTATAATGTACAGTATAGCCTATGGGGCTAGCCAACTTCCATAATGTATAATGTACAGTATAGCCTATGGGGCTAGCCAACTTCCATAATGTATAATGTACAGTATAGCCTATGGGGCTAGCCAACTTTCATAATGTATAATGTACAGTATAGCCTGTGGGGCTAACCAACTTTCATAATGTATAATGTACAGTATAGCCTATGGGCTGGGCTAGCCAACTTTCATAATGTATAATAATGTACAGTATAGCCTGTGGGGCTAACTAACTTTCATAATGTATAATGTACAGTATAGCCTATGGGGCTAGCCAACTTTCATAATGTATAATGTACAGCATAGCCTATGGGGCTAACTAACTTTCATAATGTATAATGTACAGTATAGCCTATGGGGCTAGCCAACTTTCATAATGTATAATGTACAGCATAGCCTATGGGGCTAACTAACTTTCATAATGTTTAATGTACAGTATAGCCCATGGGGCTAGCCAACTTTCATAATGTATAATGTACAGTATAGCCTATGGGGCTAGCCAACTTTCATAATGTATAATGTACAGTATAGCCTATGGGGCTAGCTAACTTTCATAATGTATAATGTACAGTATAGCCTGTGGGGCTAGCCAACTTTCATAATGTATAATGTACAGTATAGCCTGTGGGGCTAGCCAACTTTCATAATGTATAATGTACAGTATAGCCTATGGGCTGGGCTAGCCAACTTTCATAATGTATAATGTACAGTATAGCCTATGGGGCAAGCTAACTTTCATAATGTATAATGTACAGTATAGCCTATGGGGCTAACCAACTTTCATAATGTATAATGTACAGTATAGCCTATGGGGCTAACCAACTTTCATAATGTATAATGTACAGTATAGCCTATGGGGCAAACTAACTTTCATAATGTATAATGTACAGTATAGCCTATGGGGCTAGCCAACTTTCATAATGTATAATGTACAGTATAGCCTATGGGGCTAACCAACTTTCATAATGTATAATGTACAGTATAGCCTATGGGGCTAGCCAACTTTCATAATGTATAATGTACAGTATAGCCTGTGGGGCTAACCAACTTTCATAATGTATAATGTACAGTATAGCCTATGGGGCTAACCAACTTTCATAATGTATAATGTACAGTATAGCCTATGGGGCTAACTAACTTTCATAATGTATAATGTACAGTATAGCCTATGGGGCTAGCCAACTTTCATAATGTATAATGTACAGTATAACCTATGGGGCTAACCAACTTTCATAATGTATAATGTACAGTATAGCCTATGGGGCTAGCCAACTTTCATATTGTATAATGTACAGTATAGCCTGTGGGGCTAGCCAACTTTCATAATGTATAATGTACAGTATAGCCTATGGGCTGGGCTAGCTAACTTTCATAATGTATAATGTACAGTATAGCCTATGGGCTGGGCTAGCCAACTTTCATAATGTATAATGTACAGTATAGCCTGTGGGGCTAGCTAACTTTCATAATGTATAATGTACAGTATAGCCTATGGGCTGGGCTAGCCAACTTTCATAATGTATAATGTACAGTATAGCCTATGGGGCTAGCCAACTTTCATAATGTATAATGTACAGTATAGCCTATGGGGCTAACCAACTTTCATAATGTATAATGTACAGTATAGCCTATGGGGCTAACTAACTTTCATAATGTATAATGTACAGTATAGCCTATGGGGCTAGCTAACTTTCATAATGTATAATGTACAGTATAGCCTGTGGGGCTAACCAACTTTCATAGTGTATAATGTACAGTATAGCCTATGGGGCTAGCTAACTTTCATAATGTATAATGTACAGTATAGCCTATGGGGCTAACTAACTTTCATAATGTATAATGTACAGTATAGCCTATGGGGCTAGCCAACTTTCATAATGTATAATGTACAGTATAGCCTATGGGGCTAACTAACTTTCATAATGTATAATGTACAGTATAGCCTATGGGGCTAACTAACTTTCATAATGTATAATGTACAGTATAGCCCATGGGGCTAGCTAACTTTCATAATGTATAATGTACAGTATAGCCTATGGGGCTAGCTAACTTTCATAATGTATAATAATGTACAGTATAGCCTATGGGGCTAGCCAACTTTCATAATGTATAATGTACAGTATAGCCTATGGGCTGGGCTAGCCAACTTTCATAATGTATAATGTACAGTATAGCCTGTGGGGCTAGCTAACTTTCATAATGTATAATGTACAGTATAGCCTATGGGCTGGGCTAGCCAACTTTCATAATGTATAATGTACAGTATAGCCTATGGGGCTAGCCAACTTTCATAATGTATAATGTACAGTATAGCCTATGGGGCTAACCAACTTTCATAATGTATAATGTACAGTATAGCCTATGGGGCTAACTAACTTTCATAATGTATAATGTACAGTATAGCCTATGGGGCTAGCTAACTTTCATAATGTATAATGTACAGTATAGCCTGTGGGGCTAACCAACTTTCATAATGTATAATGTACAGTATAGCCTATGGGGCTAGCTAACTTTCATAATGTATAATGTACAGTATAGCCTATGGGGCTAACTAACTTTCATAATGTATAATGTACAGTATAGCCTATGGGGCTAGCCAACTTTCATAATGTATAATGTACAGTATAGCCTATGGGGCTAACTAACTTTCATAATGTATAATGTACAGTATAGCCTATGGGGCTAACTAACTTTCATAATGTATAATGTACAGTATAGCCCATGGGGCTAGCTAACTTTCATAATGTATAATGTACAGTATAGCCTATGGGGCTAGCTAACTTTCATAATGTATAATAATGTACAGTATAGCCTATGGGGCTAGCCAACTTTCATAATGTATAATGTACAGTATAGCCTATGGGCTGGGCTAACCAACTTTCATAATGTATAATGTACAGTATAGCCTATGGGGCTAGCTAACTTTCATAATGTATAATAATGTACAGTATAGCCTATGGGGCTAACTAACTTTCATAATGTATAATGTACAGTATAGCCTATGGGGCTAGCCAACTTTCATAATGTATAATGTACAGTATAGCCTGTGGGGCTAACTAACTTTCATAATGTATAATGTACAGTATAGCCTGTGGGGCTAGCTAACTTTCATAATGTATAATGTACAGTATAGCCTATGGGGCTAACCAACTTTCATAATGTATAATGTACAGTATAGCCTATGGGGCTAGCCAACTTTCATAATGTATAATAATGTACAGTATAGCCTATGGGGCTAACTAACTTTCATAATGTATAATGTACAGTATAGCCTATGGGGCTAACTAACTTTCATAATGTATAATGTACAGTATAGCCTGTGGGGCTAGCTAACTTTCATAATGTATAATGTACAGTATAGCCTATGGGGCTAACCAACTTTCATAATGTATAATGTACAGTATAGCCTATGGGCTGGCCTAGCTAACTTTCATAATGTATAATGTACAGTATAGCCTATGGGGCTAGCCAACTTTCATAATGTATAATGTATTGAATTGATATTAGGCCATGGCCTTAACAACATCTACATGAGTTAATGAAAAGCAGCAAATAGACAAAACATTGTTTCACATTCTTTAATAAAAGACAAACAGAAACAGGAAGTTTATGATTACATTTATAAACCTGGTTCGAGCACTGAATGGTGATTGGCTGAAAGCCGTGGTATATCAGACCATATACCACGGGTATGACAAAATATTTATTTCTACTGTTCTAATTACAGTGGTAACCAGGGGTTTGTAGTATATGGCCAACATACCTCGGCTAACGGCTGTATCCAGGCACTCTGCTTTGCGTCATGTTAAGAACAGCATTTAGCCGTGGTATATTGGCCATATACCACACCCCCTTGTGCCTTATTGCTTAATCAGAACAGTCAAACGAGTTAAATCGACATCCATTGATGGAAAATGATCTGAGGAGTTTAATAGAGGAGAATTATCTTTTCTCTTGCCACATATTCAAATTGCTTTCTTACTTCATGTCACAGCTAGCAATAATTGTTATTTTGAGGAAACCTAAATTTAGCTTCTATCATCGTTACAAGTTACTATGATATTCATATTCCTTCTTAATTGGCTCGTTACCGTCATGGAAAAAGGGTTTATTGTATAGATATGACAACTCCTCTCTTGATGTGAAAGAAATAAAAAATGGGGCTAGTTTTCAGGCCTTTTGGGGGGGGGGGTTGAGTGGTCATTGGGCTAGACATTTTAGCTTGACCTGGCAACCCTGACTGTCGTTGACTGTCGAAACTCACTTTATATCATATGAAGGTCAGTGAGGGCTATGGCAAAACTGAGCTTTTTTCAACAAAGTAATATTTAAACGGCTAAATAATTGAATAGTCCACAAGGAGTACTTAATACTTTTGCAACATTTTTTTGCTAGCTCATTCTCATTGACCACCAAACGTTGCTAACGCTAGCTAGCCACTTAATGTGGTGTTGTTTCTGGTTGTCTCTATGTGCTCTGCAGTGTGAGAGTTTCAGTGATGACCTTTGAGGGAACAGACTGCAGGTTAGCTGAGGTGGGACTACTGACAGGCCAGACTGGAGGCAGGGTGAGAGTTTCAGTGATGACCTTTGAGGGAACAGACTGCAGGTTAGCTGAGGTGGGACTACTGACAGGCCAGACTGGAGGCAGGGTGAGAGTTTCAGTGATGACCTTTGAGGGAACAGACTGCAGGTTAGCTGAGGTGGGACTACTGACAGGCCAGACTGGAGGCAGGGTGAGAGTTTCAGTGATGACCTTTGAGGGAACAGACTGCAGGTTAGCTGAGGTGGGACTACTGACAGGCCAGACTGGAGGCAGGGTGAGAGTTTCAGTGATGACCTTTGAGGGAACAGACAGCAGGTTAGCTGAGGTGGGACTACTGACAGGCCAGACTGGAGGCAAGGTGAGAGTTTCAGTGATGACCTTTGAGGGAACAGACTGCAGGTTAGCTGAGGTGGGACTACTGACAGGCCAGACTGGAGGCAAGGTGAGAGTTTCAGTGATGACCTTTGAGGGAACAGACTGCAGGTTAGCTGAGGTGGGACTACTGACAGGCCAGACTGGAGGCAGGGTGAGAGTTTCAGTGATGACCTTTGAGGGAACAGACTGCAGGTTAGCTGAGGTGGGACTACTGACAGGCCAGACTGGAGACAAGGTGAGAGTTTCAGTGATGACCTTTGAGGGAACAGACTGCAGGTTAGCTGAGGTGGGACTACTGACAGGCCAGACTGGAGGCAAGGTGAGAGGCACAGACACACGTCGGCCTTTAAAGGATTCAGAAAAATAAAAACATTGAGGCAGAGTTGTGGTTGACAGATTAGGAGATTATAGGTTTAATTTACATGCCAGGTGTGTGTGATTGTTTTACCAGTCAGACGTTGAAAGAACTGGTTCCTGGTTGCATTCACAGCGTTTTAGAACAGTCTTCATATCTCTGTCATCTTTATCACAGTTGTCTGGGGATTTCAAATATTTATTTGAGGAAAATAAATATCGAAAGTTCACTCATCTACTTTCTCCTCTCCTCTCACCTCTTTCCTTCTCCTCCAACTCGCTCTCCCTCTTGCTCTCTTTCCCCTCCATCTTCCTCCTCTCCTCTCCTCTCCTCTCCTCTCCTCTCCCTCTTGCTCTCTTTCCCCTCCATCTTCCTCCTCTCCTCTCCTCTCCTCTCCTCTCCCTCTTGCTCTCTTTCCCCTCCATCTTTCTCCTCTCCTCTCCTCTCCTCTCCTCTCCTCTCCCTCTTGCTCTCTTTCCCCTCCATCTTCCTCCTCTCCTCTCCTCTCCTCTCCTCTCCCTCTTGCTCTCTTTCCCCTCCATCTTCCTCCTCTCCTCTCCTCTCCTCTCCTCTCCCTCTTGCTCTCTTTCCCCTCCATCTTTCTCCTCTCCTCTCCTCTCCTCTCCTCTCCCTCTTGCTCTCTTTCCCCTCCATCTTCCTCCTCTCCTCTCCTCTCCCTCTTGCTCTCTTTCCCCTCCATCTTCCTCCTCTCCTCTCCTCTCCCTCTTGCTCTCTTTCCCCTCCATCTTCCTCCTCTCCTCTCCTCTCCCTCTTGCTCTCTTTCCCCTCCATCTTCCTCCTCTCCTCTCCTCTCCTCTCCCTCTTGCTCTCTTTCCCCTCCATCTTCCTCCTCTCCTCTCCTCTCCTCTCCTCTCCTCTCCTCTCCCTCTTGCTCTCTTTCCCCTCCATCTTCCTCCTCTCCTCTCCTCTCCTCTCCTCTCCTCTCCTCTCCCTCTTGCTCTCTTTCCCCTCCATCTTCCTCCTCTCCTCTCCTCTCCTCTCCTCTCCTCTCCTCTCCTCTCCTCTCCTCTCCTCTCCCTCTTGCTCTCTTTCCCCTCCATCTTCCTCCTCTCCTCTCCTCTCCTCTCCTCTCCTCTCCTCTCCTCTCCTCTCCTCTCCTCTCCTCTCCTCTCACCTGTTCAGGTGAACATAGTAAACATTGGTACCGTAGCAACAGAGATCCAGTCAGCTCTGACCGTCAACATCCTAGCAACGGGCATCACCTAGCAACTGATGACGTGCGAGTATAACTTCCTTATGGGCCAAGTATCTCTCACACAGACACAGGCACTCCCAGTGACCCCATAGCGACGCCCAGTTTGTGTTGTACAGGTTTCATGCACTTACGTGTCTTTATGTGGAAAACTGTTTGTGCGTACAGCCCTGTCGTTGAGATACATCGACTTTCCTTGTTGGCCTATTTTTGTTTTACGGGGAAACTGAAGCCAGCTCTATAGCTTATTGCCTGCTTCTGTTTGTCTTTTATTAAAGAATGTAAACCAATGTTTTGTCTATTTTTTGCTTTTCATTAAATCATGTAGCTGTTCTTTGGGCCGTGGCCTAAAATCAATTCGTTCATATGGGCAGAATATTATATTTTGTATCTTAGGATACCGAATTTATGAAAAGAAACAGTTCACGTGAAAATATTTGGATCTGGTAAAAAGCCATCGTTTGGTTGTTTCTGAGGCTAGCTAACGCGATATCAGACACCACTGGCCTGATTTTGATGAAACTTGGGTGAATGATGCGTCATTTACAAAATTACCCTGATTGGCCCAAGGGGGGCGCTGCATTATCCTTATACTGTTGCCTTGTTTGTATTTACATTTGGTTGTCAACTAACTTGAATTGAACATGAAATCAATAACAAAAATGTCACCATGTCATTGGACTTCAGTTAAAAGTTGGTAACAACAAAAAAGACAAAATACCGTTACATTGATGACTTTTTGCAAATCCAAACAGTTTTCCACGTTGATTAGATGTCATAACATAGATTTTTTTTTTTGGGGGGGGGGGGGTTGAAATGACGTGAAATGACGTGGGAACAATGTTGATTCAACCAGTTTTTGCCCATTGGGAACTGTCTTCACTAGCGGCCCACAACGAATGGGACATCGACATATTCTGGACAGTCCTTCCTGAACACCGTTTTGTTACTTGACTGTCATTCAGAAAAATATTTCCTTGATCAGCTGACGATGTTCAACAGTATCACTAGGCCTAACAAAACAGCTGGATACCAAATTGCACATCCAACAAATAGGTCTATGTTATGTGAATTAAGTTGTCAAATGTTCTTAAACCGAACTTCAATTTAAACTCCTCAGCTTGTATACCAGAAGGTGTAAGGTTCCGGTTGAAATAAACAGACTGAGGCCCAGCTAACAATGGTCAGAACGTTTATTTATGAGAGCTCTGAAATCCTTACAATGTACAAAGACTTTTATATTAACACACACACACGCACGCACGCACGCACGCACGCACGCACGCACGCACGCACGCACACACACACACACACACACACACACACACACACACACACACACACACACACACCAGTAGAGAACTCCACCCCGCTTTAGGCGGCTGTATTTTTCCACAGTACACATACATTCCTTATCAACCTTGCCACCTGTCTTCTAATCTCCTGCCAACTAGCCGTTCCCAGGCCGTTGTTTCTCTCCCTAACTTAGGGAGGCATCTTCTCCTGTTCCTTTTCCCAAGGTCGTCTTATCAACTCTGCCCTGCTCATTTTGAAGTGGTTACAGTGTCTTACTCACACAGTATTGGATTATAGTCTTTAACACCTTATTATAGCCTTATTTCGAATACATTTCAACAGGTTATAGGGTTTCCGAGTGAAATAATTTAGTCAAACCTTTAATCATATCATTTCCATTACAGTCTATTAGCCTACGCATAGACTATTGAAGTACCAGCCCACACTGGGCAAAAACTGGTAGAATCAACATTGCCCAATGGGACACAAGTTAGGTGACTCTTTCGGTTAGAAGCATTCGATTTTACAATTGCATACATCATTTTGTATTTGTGTGCCCATAAATCGGTTTCACAACGTAGCTTAAAATATCAATATGAACATTTTCATAAAACGGTTTAAAAACCACACCATCTCGTAGACTCTGCAAGACTTTTTGTCCCGCTGGTGGCCCATAAGAGGTTGAATGGTTTCTTATTGTTTTCATAACTGATTAGAATGAAGCTTCCAGAACATTCACACCTACCTGGTGATTCAGCACAGAGCCATAGTCATCTGGACACTTTCTGTGCAGGTCAATCATTTCCGTCTACTTTCATATAAAAAAAAAAAAAAATACAACTGGTAGTCTATTGACACAGACTTTACATTGGTCTTGATTCCTTTAGCCTAATACTCCTCCAATCGATGAAAAGATTGTGCTGAAAATGAATGCCCTTGCAAAAGCTAATTGAGTAGGTTAGGCTTATTCAATGAAATAACATAGACCTAGTTGAATTAATGTATTAGTAGGCTTATGGATAAACGTTTCAGTTATTCGCCAACTCTGTTTAATTTATTCTGTCTAAGAATGTCTTCTAATCTCCTGCCAACTAGCCGTTCCCAGGCCGTTGTTTCTCTCCCTAACTTAGGGAGGCAAGAAGGAAAGCAACGACTGGAGCGCATTCAATAATATAATGTTTATGTTGTTTTTACATTGTAGTCATTTAGCAGACGCTCTTATCCAGAGCGACTTACAGTAGTGAACGCATACATTTCATTACATACATTATTTTTTCTCCGTACTGGTCCCCCGTGGGAATCGAACCCACAACCCTGGTGTTGCAAACATATGAATGAATTGATATACAATATTTTGCCTATATCAATACATTTATTTTAGGGCATAAGTGAACCAATATATGACAGCATTCAGGTTTAACCGCGTTCCCTCAAGGAGCCACCAGACAGCCGTTGTTCCTCAGCCAATCTTGCACACAGAGCCGGTCCTGACCTCCCTTGGGCCCTTAATCAACATTCTGTTAAGGGGCCCTCCTACCTGACCCGTGAGAACATGTAAACCATTTGCCATTGCCACACAGTCACACCTGACATCTCAGTGCTCCCACTACAATCCTCCTGTAACGTAGGTCGTCTCAAGGAGACCAAGGCGCAGCGTGTATAGTTCTTCATTCTTTTCTTTAATGAAAAAACACTTCAACAAAACAACAAACGACCGACAACAGTTCCCGTAAGGTACACTTGACTAAACGGAAAACAACTACCCACACCCACACATGAAAAACAGGCTGCAAAAGTATGGCTTCCAATCAGAGACAACGATAGACAGCTGCCTCTGATTGGAAACCATACCCGGCCAAAACATAGAAAACTAAAATCTAGAAACCCCCCACATAGAAACAGAAAACCAAAACCACCCAAAACACCCCCCTGTCACGCCCTGACCACTCTACTATGGAAAATGACCTCTTACAAGGTTCAGGACATGACACCTCCTTCCTTTAGAACAGTTTGCTCCATCTGTCAGTCTAACAGTAAGTAGACCAATACAGAACAGAATGTGGTATAAACAGATGTAACAGTGTAGGTTCCGTCCCTCTCTTCGCCCCAACCCAGGCTCAAACCAGGGACCCTCTGCACACATCAACAACTGACACCCACCGAAGCATCGTTACCCATCGCGCCACAAGAGCCACGGCCCTTGCAACGCAAGGGGAAACCCTACTTCAAGTCTCAGAGAGAGTGACGTCACCGATTGAAACGCTATTAGCGCGCACCACCGCTAACTAACTAGCCATTTCACATCGGTTACACAAACAATATTCATTGAATATAATATTTTCTATAGAATCTTAAGATAAGTTAATATTAATATTAACATAAATAAGAAATTGTAGAAAATCAAAAATGTAGAAAATAATTAAATATAACACTGAGCTTTGGTTCTGCTGCTTGGTAATTAGTCCTCCTTTGGTCGTCTCTCCTTCCAGTTCTCTGCTGCCAATGACTGGAATGAACTACAAAAATCTCTGAAACTGGAAACACTTATCTCCCTCACTAGCTTTAAGCACCAGCTGTCAGAGCAGCTCACAGATCACTGCACCTGTACATAACCCATCTATAATTTAGCCCAAACTACTACCTCTTCCCCTACTGTATTTATTTATTTATTTATTTTGCTCCTTTGCACCATATTATTTAGATTTGAACTTTGAACTTTCTTCAAACTTCAAATCTACCATTCCAGTGTTTTTCTTGCTATACTTTATTTACTTTGCCACCATGGCATTTTATTGCCTTTACCTCCCTTATCTCACATCATTTGCTCACATTGTATATAGTCTTATTTTTTTCTACTGTATTATTGATTGTATGTTGTTTACTTCATGTGTAACTCTGTGTTGTTGTATGTTGTCGAACTGCTTTGCTTTATCTTGGCCAGGTCGCAATTGTAAATGAGAACTTGTTCTCAACTTGCCTACCTGGTTAAATAAAGGACTTGTTCTCAACTTGCCTACCTGGTTAAATAAAGGACTTGTTCTCAACTTGCCTACCTGGTTAAATAAAGGACTTGTTCTCAACTTGCCTACCTGGTTAAATAAAGGACTTGTTCTCAACTTGCCTACCTGGTTAAATAAAGGTGAAATAAAATAAATAAATAAATAAAAAGTCCAGTCCTCACAATATTATACAACTAGCTTTGTCTATACAATGTAAACATAAGCCTATAGACTATGGCTGCAGCTATACGTCTCAAAATAGTCAAATAAAACCTATACAGACAGATGTGTGATTAACTTTGGTTCCCTCTACAGCCTGGATATTTTCAGCATCACCATGGGCACCAGTCTATCTGGACTGTCTGGAAGAAATTGAGAAAGTATGTCACATACTTAATTAAGCAGTCATTAACACAAATACACTTCTGCCATACAATCTTAAATGTTACAAAGTGTGTAAACATTTGAATGTTCAAATTAAAATCATACCATCAAAATGTCCTCTTCTGCACTTTCTTGAGGCAAAAATCATCCATGATGTCATCATAGGACATGCATTTCTCCACGTAATGACCACTCAAACATTCCTGTGACATGGAAGACCTCGGGTAGCTTTTGATGAGCTTTAATTTTGAAAAGCTCCTCTCTGCCGATACTACTGTTACTGGTAGGGAGACCGCAATTCTTAGGGCTATCCAAAGGTTAGGATAGAGTTCCTCCAGGTTGTTCTCACAGAGAAAGGAGAGCAGCTCAAAGGCAGTCATTTTATCTGATGGCAGATCAGGTAAATTCTGAATGTCGTGTGTCAGATCCATTCCACTGATGTCACAGTCATCTCTGAAGGTTAAGAGTGTTTTCAGCTTCCATGCAGTGAGCCTTTAAAGATTCACTGGACATCTGAGAGGCAGTGCTGAAGTTCAGCAGCACTCCATATTTGGTTTTCACCTGGTTGAGTGTTTCAAATCTCTCATCCGTGGATGTCACAGCAGAGTCGACCACAATGTTGAAGTAGTTGACTTCAAGGTTTTTCAGTGCGTCAGTCACTGGTTCATCAGGAGCATCATAGCTGAAATGTCTCTTGCTGTTTCTCAGTCTCTTCTCTTTTAGAACAGCCTCCACATTCATTTCTTCACAAATGCTTTTGGCTGTTGTCTGGACCTCAGAGAATCCAGCTTCCTGGTATGTAGTGAGGGAGGCCTTTGCATTTGAGACTAAATTCACTGCGATATCAACTACATTGAGGCGGATTGGAGGAGCTTGTTCACCTTGTTTGTCATTGTCAATATCTCACACCATACGATACAGCAAATCAAAAAGCGGTAGGACCCAACTTCCTCTGCAAGTACTCGTGCCTCCACTTTGGCCACATGATCGTTGATCGTCTGTCTGGCTTCCAATAATGCCTCCCGAACCTCAGAAGCCTGATTGCATGAACTCTCCCATCTTGTGTCACTCCATGACTTCACGGTTATGTTCACCTGTTTCTTCAAAAACACTCCCATCTTTGTGTGCCAGCTGAAAATAAGATTTTGCACGTGTCCGTCCCCCCCAACTGCATCTTTTTGAAGATTTGGCAGCATCTGCAATGACAAGGTTTAGAGTATGTTCTCCACATGGGATGAACACAACTCTGGGATGTTTTTTGAGCAGTTTGGCTTTACTCCTTGGTATAACATGCTCAGTACACCAGGTGTGTGCGTCTGCATGCTGATTTTGTCCTTCTACAGCAGACGCGATCAGGACACACGGTTGAAATATGAAAACAAACTCTAAACCAACTATATTCATTTGTGGACAGGTCAAAAAGCATTAAACATTTATGGCAATGTAGCTAGCTAGCTGTTGCTAGCTAATTTGTCCTGGGATATAAACATTGGGTTGTTATTTTACCTGAAATGCACAAGGTCCTCTACTCCGACAATGAATCCTCAGATTAAAGGGGAAACCGAGATCGTTTCTCGTAACCTCTCCTCCTTCATGGTTCTTCTTCTTCTGTGGACTTTATATGGTGGTTGGCAACCAACTTTAAGGTGCATTACCACCACCAACTGGACTGGACTGTAGACCTCTTCTTTCAATCACCCACATGGGTATATGCTCCTAAGAACCAATGAGGAGATGGGAGAGGCGGGACTTACACCACGTCAAGCGTCACAAATAGAAGCAAGTTCTATTTTAGCGCCTGGCTACGCAGATGCTCAACGTGCGCGAGCAGTGTGGGTGCAACGATTGAATAACTCTCAGTAACTCCTCCAGTATGTGTTGATGTGATGTAGCTAGTTCGTTAGCTAAGCTAGCCACTATAGTCAGTAACTCTTACAGTATGTGTTGATGTGATGTAGCTAGTTTGTTAGCTAAACTAGCCACTGTAGCTAGTCAGTAACTCCTCCAGTATGTGTTGATGTGATGTAGCTAGTTCGTTAGCTAAGCTAGCCACTGTAGCTAGTCAGTAACTCTTACAGTATGTGTTGATGTGATGTAGCTAGTTCGTTAGCTAAGTTAGCCACTGTAGCTAGTCAGTAACTCCTCCAGTATGTGTTGATGTGATGTAGCTAGTTCGTTAGCTAAGCTAGCCACTGTAGCTAGTCAGTAATTAATCTCTTTGGGGGGGGGGGGGGGGGGGGGGTTAAGCATTACATGACCTGGTATAATGGTGCGTTGGTCAGTTATACAGTTAATACGTTATTTTTGTGTTTTGATGAGATGTTGGCTTGTAATGCAGAGTTGACTTGTAAAGCTCCTCTGTGGCTGCAGAAGCCTAGTTGTGGGTTGACTGTTACTATACTACACAGTACAGGACACTGCACTTCCTTATATAGTGGTCCGACACCCCCATCTAGTGGTCGCTTGGTGCTACTACTGCACTGGTACTGTAAGTTGAGCAATAGTTCAGAACGAGGAAGCAGGTCAACACAAGTTTAATTAGGAAAATGTTAAATATTTACATTTTAGTCATTTAGCAGATGCTCTTATCCAGAGCGACTTACAGTAGTGAATGCATACATTTCATTTCATGCATTTGTTTTTGTACTGGCCCCCGTGGGAATCGAACCCACAACCCTGGCGTTGCACACACCATGCTGGCGTTGCAAACACCACGCTCTACCAACTGAGCCACAGGGAAGGCCGTTATGCATTTGCCACATCCATTTTTTAAAAACTTTATAATGAACTATACACTGAGTGGACAAAACATTAAGAACACCTTCCTAATATTGAGTTGAATCCCTTTATGCCCTCAGAACAGCCTCAATTCGTCTGGACATGGACTCTACAAGGTGCTGAAAGCGTTCCACAGGGATGCTGGCCCATGTTGACTCTAATGCTTCCCACAGTTGTGGCAAGTTGGCTGGATGTCCTTTGGTAAACTCAGTGTAGACTACACACAAATGCAGCCTTCACCTTGATGGGAACTAACATTCTTACATAAAAAAAATAGTATTTATCCCTTAAACTATTTTCACCAGGATGAGCAACAAAAAATGTTGTAATGTGTCTGAGATATGTTGTATTGTAAATAAATTATTCTAATTCAAAAAATAAAAATACGAAAATGCTAAGATTGTTTTATTCCGTTGTTTGTAAGCAATGTAATTGCGAACACACTTTATGCTATAGCCTCAAAACATAGTAAAACTATCCCATTCTGACTGAAGCTTTCACCACAGTCACCACAGCTAAAGGGTTTCTCTCCCATTTGAGTCAGTTGTGCGTGGTTAAGGTCTCCCCGCGATTGAAGCTCTTCCCACAGCAACCACAACTAAATGATTTCTCTCCTGTGTGAGTCATTATATGAATAGTTAGGTTATTTTGGAAGCAGGAAGCTTTTCCACTCTGTCCTTGTTTTCTTTCTTCTGCCCTTTTTCATCCTTTCTTTCCTTTGTGGACGGAATCTACATGCCTCAGCAGATGAGTCTTACGAGTGAATCTTTTCTCACAGACTGAGCAGCCATGTTGTTTCTCTCCCGTGTGAGTCAGTTTATGAGCGGTTAGGTTGCGCTTGACAAGGAAGCTTTTCCCACAGTCACCACAGCTAAATGATTTCTCTCCCGTGTGAGTCAGTTGATGCCTGGTTAGGTAGCTCTTGACACTGAAGCTTTTCCCACAGTCACCACAGTTAAATGATTTCTCTCCCGTGTGAGTCAGTTTATGAGTGGTTAGGTTGTGCTTGACACGGAAGCTTTTCCCACAGTCACCACAGCTAAAAGGTTTCTCTCTGCTGTGAGTCAGTTTGTGCGTAGTTAAGGCCTCCTTGCGATTGAAACTTTTCCCACAGTCACCACACATAAATGGTTTCTCTCCTGTGTGAATCAGTTTATGCTTCTGTAGGTCCCCCTTCTGAGTGAAGCTTTTCCTGCAGTCACCACAACTAAATGGTTTCTCTCCTGTGTGAATCAGTTTATGCTTCTGTAGGTCCCCAGTCTGAGTGAAGCTTTTCCCACATTCACTACAACTAAATGGTTTCTCTCCCGTGTGAGTCAATATGTGGAAGGTTAGGTTCGCTCTGCGACTAAAGCTATTCCCACAGTCGCCACAGCTAAATGATTTCTCTCCTGTGTGAGTCAGTTTATGCCTGGTTAGGTGCTGCTTGACACGGAAGCTTTTCCCACAGTCACCACAGTTAAATGATTTCTCTCCTGTGTGAGTCAGTTTATGCCTGGCTAGGTTCTGCTTGACACTGAAGCTTTTCCCACAGTCACCACAGCTAAAAGGTTTCTCACCTGTGTGAATCAGTTTATGAACAGTAAGGGATCCCTTCTGACTGAAGCTTTTCCCACAGTCACCACAGCTAAATGGTTTCTCTCCTGTGTGAATCAGTAAATGTTCAGTTAGGCTCATCTTCCGATTGAAGCTTTTCCCACAGTCACCACAGCTAAAAGGTTTCTCTCCTTTGTGAATCCTCATGTGCCTGGGGAGACCTCCTTTGTGTTTGAAGGTCTTGCTACAAACAGGGCAGGTATAGGGTTTCCCACCGTGACAGAGTCGGACATGGGCCTTCAGTTTACAGGTGGAATTGTAGTGTTTATTGCAGAAGCTGCATTCACTGGGTCTCTTCTTGGTGAGAGTCACATGTCTCTGCAGGTCAGCTTTCAGAGCAAACGTTTCTCCACAGTCACAGCAGTGGTGAGTTCTTCTAGCTGTGGTGCTGGGTTTGGAACAGTGTTCCCCCAATGTTGGGCTGGGATCCAATGGTGGACTGGGATCCAATGTTGGACTGGAATCACACTGTTTCCCCATTGACGTGTTCGGATCCAATGGTGGGCTGCTGTCAAGTCCTACTGTGTAGCTGCTTACAGCTGAACTGTGGCTGGAGGCATTGTTTTGATTATCTGGAGGGTCACAGGGAATGTTGAGACCCTTAATGTGGGTCACAGTGACAAAAGGTTTGAGATCCACTGGTTTAGAGTCACTCTCTCTGTTCTCCACAGTCTGGGTCTGGGGAAGAGTCAAGGACCAAAGTGGGTCCTCCAGATCACATTCACTTTTCACACAGGAAGTAGTGAATATGGAGTCTTTGGTATCAAAGAGCCCTTGAAGCTGCTCTTCCTCCTGACTGGTCCTGACTTCCTCCTGTTCCTCTTTAATCTGTGTGAGCTCTGGGTCCTCCTGCCCCAGACTGGGGCTCCACTCCTGCTCACAGTGCTGCTGCTCAGGGGGAACTTCCTCTTCAGAGAGAGAAAGAGAGAACTGCAGGGAGTCTGGAGGGAAGGAGAGGAGGAACAGATGTTATTTATATATTACAGAATTAAATAGAACACTTGAATCACAAATGTGAATTATATATATTTTTTAATTGAAAACACCTTTATTGGTATTGATCCAAAATAACAACAGGAGCTAAAATAATGTGCAATACAGATAAAAATAGTTTCACTGCTCCCAAACTTGATATTTTAATAAAGCTTGTACATGTCCTAATAATTTGAGAGATTTCTCAGAAAATTAGATGTTTTGATGACCGTATGCTTACTTCTATTATGAGCTCACGGCGTTTAAGATGAGCAGAGTCAGGGGTCTACAGGACTGAAGCCGTACTCTGCCTACTGCCATCATCAATATAATATTGAATTACTAGTGTGAATGTAAACGTACTCACAGTCTCTAATGAAATGCATTGGAGTCAGAAAGGCTGTGCTATATAAGCTATTTCAATCATCTTTTCCTGACAGATAACTTTTGAATTATGCCCGGTGAATCTTAGCTATATTATAAACTGTTCTTTAAAAATGGATGCAATGGAGACCCCTGTTACTGGAAACAGTTTATTAACTAAGTAGAACCGTAGCTAGCTAGGTATTACCGTAAATTTCGGACTATAAGCCGCAACTTTTTTCCCACGCTTTGAACCTCGCGGCTTAAACAATGACGCGGCTAATATATGGATTTTTCCCGCTTTCAAATTTTTTTCTCTCTCAAAAAAAACCCACATTCTGTGACGTGCTCAGTTTTTTGGCGGCATGAAGCTTTCATTAGACCAATGAAATTGCCGAACGGGTTAAGGTCAAACAACTTTTTTGTTTACTGTTTAGATTAAATCGAGCGCTCTCAAACTTCCCATCATTCTGATTACGGTAGTCATTTTGTCACCCTCATCATGGCAAAGACACGGAGAAATGCATATGATGCAGCTTTCAAGTTGAAGGCGATTGATCTGGCTGTTGGAAAAGGAAATAGAGCTGCTGCACGGGAGCTTGGTCTTAATGAGTCGATGATAAGATAAGTTCATTTGTTTCAATGTACCGGTAGGCACCTGCGGCTTATAGACATGTGCGGCTTATATATATAAAAAAAAAAATATATATTAAATTCAGTGGGTGCGGCTTATATTCAGGTGCGCTTAATAGTCTGGAAATTACGGTAGATCTACGTACAAACCTATTCTACATAGTTTTATCTCTGGTGTCCTCCGCAGCATTCTCTGTAGCAGATCATTCTCTTCCTGGTACTCTGCTACAGTTTCCTCAACCGCACCAAGAATCTCCACAGCAGCAGATTCCGTTAAACATTCATTTAACAACACACGAAACAACTGTAGTTTAGACGTTTTCAGTGGACTGAGAGTTGGGTGTTCAGCTAGTATGGCTTCTTGATGTGGGTCCATCTGATCACATTCACTTTTCACACAGGAAGGAGTGAATGTGGAGTCTTTGGTATCAAAGAACCCTTGAAGCTGCTCTTCCTGCTGACTGGTCCTGACTTCCTCTTGTTCCTCTTTCATCTTTGTGGTCTCTGGGTCCATCTGCCCCAGACTGGGACTCCACTCCTGCTGCTCAGGGGGAACCTCCTCTTCAGAGACAGAGAGCTGCAGGGAGTCTGGAGGGAAGGAGAGGAATAGCAGAGGTTTACACTCCCCTATGTATTTATTTAGACAATGAAACTAACATTTACAAATGTGGCTCTATATTCCAGAATTTGGGATTTGAGATCAAATGTTTATATGAGGTGACAATACAGAATGTCACCTTTTATTTTAGGGAATTTTCATAAGATCTGTTTTACCATTTAGAAATCAAAGCACTTTATGTATCTAGTCCCCCAACGTGAAGAAGTCATAAGCGTTTGGATAAATTAACTTAGTGTATTACAGTAGTCAGAAGTGTAGTATTTGATCCCATATTCCTTACACACATTAAGCTTGTGAAACCACATACTTGTTGAATACATTAGCAGGGGTGGGTATAACGTGGGGAACGTTCCAACAGGAATCTGTTCCCAAAACTACGTAAATAACAAGGATGTCAACAAACAATGCATACAACGTAGCGTGATCAATTCACCTAGCTAACTAGCTGCCGAATAGGCATCAACTCACCACCTAGCTAACTAGCTGCCAAATAGGCATCAACTCACCACCTAGCTAACTAGCTGCCGAATAGGCATCAACTCACCACCTAGCTAACTAGCTGCCGAATAGGCATCAACTCACCACCTAGCTAACTAGCTGCCGAATAGGCATCAACTCACCACCTAGCTAACTAGCTGCCGAATAGGCATCAACTCACCACCTAGCTAACTAGCTGCCGAATAGGCATCAACTCACCACCTCGCTAACTAGCTGCCGAATAGGCATCAACTCACCACCTCGCTAACTAGCTGCCGAAAAGGCATCAACTCACCACCTAGCTAACTAGCTGCCGAAAATGCATCAACTCACCACCTAGCTAACTAGCTGCCGAATAGGCATCAACTCACCACCTAGCTAACTAGCTGCCGAATAGGCATCAACTCACCACCTAGCTAACTAGCTGCCGAATAGGCATCAACTCACCACCTAGCTAACTAGCTGCCGAATAGGCATCAACTCACCACCTAGCTAACTAGCTGCCCAATAGGCATCAACTCACCACCCAGCTAACTAGCTGCCGAATAAGCATCAACTCACCACCCAGCTAACTAGCTGCCGAATAGGCATCAACTCACCACCCAGCTAACTAGCTGCCGAATAGGCATCAACTCACCACCCAGCTAACTAGCTGCCGAATAGGCATCAACTCACCACCTAGCTAACTAGCTGCCGAATAGGCATCAACTCACCACCTAGCTAACTAGCTCCTGAATAGGCATCAACTCACCACCTAGCTAACTAGCTCCTGAATAGGCATCAACTCACCACCTAGCTAACTAGCTGCCGAATAGGCATCAACTCACCACCTAGCTAACTAGCTGCCGAATAGGCATCAACTCACCACCTAGCTAACTAGCTGCCGAATAGGCATCAACTCACCACCTAGCTAACTAGCTGCCGAATAGGCATCAACTCACCACCTAGCTAACTAGCTGCCGAATAGGCATCAACTCACCACCTAGCTAACTAGCTGCCGAATAGGCATCAACTCACCACCTAGCTAACTAGCTGCCGAATAGGCATCAACTCACCACCTCGCTAACTAGCTGCCGAATAGGCATCAACTCACCAACTCGCTAACTAGCTGCCGAATAGGCATCAACTCACCACCTAGCTAACTAGCTGCCGAATAGGCATCAACTCACCACCTAGCTAACTAGCTGCCGAATAGGCATCAACTCACCACCTAGCTAACTAGCTGCCGAATAGGCATCAACTCACCACCCAGCTAACTAGCTGCCGAATAGGCATCAACTCACCACCTAGCTAACTAGCTGCCGAATAGGCATCAACTCACCACCTAGCTAACTAGCTGCCGAATAGGCATCAACTCACCACCTAGCTAACTAGCTGCCGAATAGGCATCAACTCACCACCTAGCTAACTAGCTGCGGAATAGGCATCAACTCACCACCTAGCTAACTAGCTGCCGAATAGGCATCAACTCACCACCTAGCTAACTAGCTGCCGAATAGGCATCAACTCACCACCCAGCTAACTAGCTGCCGAATAGGCATCAACTCACCACCTAGCTAACTAGCTGCCGAATAGGCATCAACTCACCACGTTGCTTATTCTTTTTATTCTTTTTTCCTCTTAGAGTTTAACCATTTATGTTCTTTAATACAGGGCCGACATACAAGTTCCTTACTTTTTTCCCCCTTCTACTTGCCTCTTCCATTTTTGTGGTAATGCTGCAATTAATTGGTTGTAAATTTGGGTAGAGCAGACATTTCCATATGTCTGTGTTAGCTGCATGTGTGACATAACTCCACCAGTCCTATTTATAATATCATTCACTAAAAGTAAACCTTTTCTAAACATTTCTTTGAAAAACACAATTTTTTATCAGTTAGTATATTTGAATTTAACCACAATATTTGTTGTATTATTTGTTCTGTCTTTTCAGGTGGATTAAACTGAAATTGCAACCAACTTTCTAAGGCTTGTTAAAAAATAAAGATATTTTGGAGATTATTTTCTTTTCAAACAACCGAAAGTGGGCAGGTGTAATCTGAATAAAGGGGAAAAATACCATTCTCGAACATAGGCTGAGACATTCCTACCAATTTACTAGAGAGCCAGTTTGGATTTAAGTATAATTTTTGTATGACTGATGCCTTTAGTGGGAGGTCTAATGCTTTAATATTTAATCATTTCTGCCCTCAGAATTCATACATTCGTTATATAAATAGGCCCTTTTAATTTTGTCTGGCTTGCCGTTCCAAATAAAATTTAATATTTTTTGTTCATATAATTTATAAACAGGTCACTAGGTGTAGGCAAAACCATAAGCAAATAGGTAAACTGTGATATGACTAAAGAGTTAATCAGGGTGATTTTTCCACATATAGACAGGTATTTTCCTTTCCATCGTAGCAAGATCTTATCTATTTTTGCTAACTTTCTATAAAAATGTATTGGAGTGATATCATTTCTTTCTTTTGGGATTTGTATACCGAGTATGTCCACATCTCCGTCAGACCATTTAATTGGTAAACTACATGGTAATGTATAATTAGCATTTTTTAGTGATCCAATATAATATAGTACAATTATCATAATTTGGTTTTAATCCAGAGAGGATAGTAAAAGTATCTAGATCCGTTATGAGGCTGTGGATGGATTCTAATTGTGATTTTAAAAGAAAACATGAATCATCAGTGTACAATGACAGCTTCGTTTTTAAGCCATGGATTTCTAATCCCTTAATAGTATTGTTTGATCTAATCTTAACAGCTAACATTTCGATGGCAATAATAAATAAATATGCCGACAGTGGACAACCTTGTTTTACTCCTCTAGATAGTTTAAAACTTTCTGAGATGTAGCCATTATTTACTATTTTACACCTAGGGTTGCTATACATAACTTTAACCCATTTTATAAGAGATTCCCCAAAATTGAAATATTCTAGGCATTTATATATAAACTCCAGTCGTACTTTATCAAAAGCCTTTTCAAAATCAGCTATGAAAAACCAGGCCTGGTGTCCCCGATATTTCATAGTGTTCTATTGCTTCCATTACTTGTTGTATATTATCTCCAATGTATCGCCCATGTAAAAAACCTGTCTGATTAGGATGAATAATATCTGACAATACTTTTTTAATTCCATGCGCCAAGCATTTTGCTAGGATTTTTGCATCACAACACTGAAGTGTAAGAGGTCTCCAATTTTTTAAATGGACTGGATCTTTATATATACCACTTGGGTTCCTGTTTCAGTAATAATGAAATCAGACCTTCTTGTTGTGTGTCTGATAATCTACCGTTTATATAGGAGTGGTTAAAACATGCTAATAATGGTCCTCTGATTATATAAAAAAAAGTTTTGTATACTTCCACTGGTATGCCATCCAGCCCTGGAGTTTTCCCAGCCTTAAAGGCCCCAATTGCATCAAGAAGTTCCTCCTCTGTAATTTGGCCTTCACATGAGTCTTTCTGTACAGATGTTAATTTTACATTATTATTAGGAAAAAAATTAATACAATTTGTTTCAGTTAGTGGAGATGTAGGAGACTAAAACGAAAACATATTCTTAAAAAGTACTTTACATCCTCTTTCAAAATATCATTTGGTGAATCATGCGTGACTCAATTTGTAACAAGTTTTAATACATTTTTTTGGGAAGCATTTCTATATTGAAGATTGAAAAATAATTTGGTGCATTTTTCCCCATATTCCATCCAGTTCGCTTTATTTTTATAATATGTAACACTGGATCTTTCTTGAATAAGTTCCTTCATTTATTTGTAGTTTTCCTCTAACTTATTCTGTGCCTCTATGGAACCGTTTTTATTGCTATCTAACTGTACTGTTAGTCCTTCAATTTCCTTTGTTAATATGGACTCTTATGATCTAAATTGCATTTGTTTTATAGATGAGTCCTGAATTGCATGGCCTCTAAAGGCTCATTTAAAAGTGTCCCATACAATAAGGGGATCTGCTGTACCTATGTTATGTCTGAAAAAGTCAGTTATAAATTCTTCTGTCCTAGTTCTAAACAATTTATCATCTAGTAAGCTTTGATTAAATTTCCAATATCCTCGCCCACGTGGAAATTCTGTAAGAGTAATATATATGCCAATTATGTGATGATCTGACCGCATTCTGTCCCCTAGCAACACTTTTTAAACTTTTTGTGCCAGAGAGAATGGCATAATAATTAGGCAAAGACTCAGCATCTGCAAAAGGTTCGTACGGTTTATTCAGAGAACGTTCTGCCCAACATTAACAAAGAAGTTCATTTTATCCTCTCTCTCCGTTTACGCACACACCTCCACACAAACAGTAGATAACCTACGCACGCACATACAGTAGGTGAATAGTATCTCCCTGATCCACCTCTACGCAGACGACACCATTCTGTATACTTCTGGCCCTTCTTTGGACACTGTGTTAACCTCTCTCGGGTATGTGGGACGAAATCGTCCCACCTAGTCAACAGCCAGTGGAATCGAGTGGCGCGATATTCAAAAACCTTAAAAATGCTATTACTTCAATTTCTCAAACATATGACTATTTTACACCATTTTAAAGACAAGACTCTCGTTAATCTAACCACATTGTCCGATTTCAAAAAGGCTTTACAATGAAAGCAAAACATTAGATTATGTCAGAGTACCCAGCCAGAAATAATCACACACCCATTTTTCAAGCTAGCATATAATGTCACAAAAACCAAAACCACAGCTAAATGCAGCACTAACCTTTGATGATCTTCATCAGATGACACTCCTAGGACATTATGTTATACATGCATGTTTTGTTCAATCAAGTTCATATTTATATCAAAAACCAGCTTTTTACATTAGCATGTGACGTTCAGAAAATAGCGATAATATTCCGACCGGGAGACGTCGTTTTCGTTCAAAGACTGAAAGAAGAAAATGGACTCTTCACGTGCACACCCGTGTCATTGTTCTCAGATCAACCACTATCCAAATGCGCTACTGTTTTTCAGCCAGGGACTGCAGAGTCATCATTCAACGTTCTGGCGCCTTCTAAGAGCCTATGGGAGCCTTAGAAAATGTCACGTTACAGCAGAGATCCTCTGTTTTCGATAAAGAGGCTATAGAAGGCCAAGAAATGGTCAGAGAGGGCACTTCCTGTATGGAATCTTCTCAGGTTTTGGCCTGCCATATGAGTTCTGTTATACTCACAGACACCATTCAAACAGTTTTAGAAACTTTAGGGTGTTTTCTATCCAAATCAAACAATTATATGCATATTCTAGTTTCTGGACAGGAGTAATAACCAGATTAAATCGGGTACGTTTTTTATCCGGATGTGAAAATACTGCCCCCTACCCTAGAGAGGTTAACTAACATCCAGACGAGCTTCAATGACATACAACTCTCCTTCCGTGGCCTTCAACTGCTCTTAAACGCAAGTAAAACTAAATGCATGCTCTTCAACCGATCGCTGCCAGCACCTGCCCACCCGTCCTGCATCACTACTCTGGACGGTTCTGACTTAGAATCTGTGGACAATTACAAATACCTAGGTGTCTGGTTAGACTGTAAACTCTCCTTCCAGACTCACATTAAGCATCTCCAATCCAAAATTAAATCTAGAATCGGTTTCCTATTTTGCAACAAAGCATCCTTCACTCATGCTGCCAAACATATCCTCTTAAAACTGACTATCCTGCTGATCCTTGACTTCGGCGATGTAATTTACAAAATAGCATCCAACACTCTACTCAGCAAACTGGATGCAGTCTATCACAGTGCCATCCGTTGTCACCAAAGCCCTATATACTACCCACCACTGCGACTTGTACGCCCTCGTTGGCTGGCCTTCGCTTCATATTCGTCGCCAAACCCACTGGCTCCAGGTCATCTATAAGTCTTTGTTAGCTAAAGCCCCGCCTTATCTCAGCTCACTGGTCACCATAGCAGCACCCACCCATAGCTCGCGCTCCAGTAGGTACATTTCACTGGTCATCCCCAAAGCCAATTCCTCATTTGGCCGCCTTTCCTTCCAGTTCTCTGCTGCCAATGACTGGAACGAATTGCAAAACATTTTTTTATGAATGTTTTTTTTAATAAAAAATAAATAACATTTGCTGGAGACTGATATTTCCCTCACTAACTTTAAGCATCAGCTGTCAGAGCAGCTCACAGATCATTGCACCTGTACATAGCCAATCTGTAAATAGCCCATCCTACTACCTCATCCCCATATTGTTATTTTTTTTCTCCTTTGCACCCCAGTATCTCTACTAGCACATTCATCTTCTGCACATCTATCACTCCAGTGTTTATTGCTAAATTGTAATTGTAATCTTACTGCATTTGCACACACTGTATATAGATTTATTTTTCTATTGTGTTTTTGACTGTAAGTTTGTTCATTCCATGTGTAACTCTGTGTTGTTGCTTGTGTCCCACTGCTTTGCATTATCTTGGCCAGGTCAAAGTTGTAAATGAGAACGTATTCTCAACTGGCCTACCTGGTTAAATAAAGGTGAAATAAAAAATAAATAAACATCCATCCCAAAATGCTGAACTCCCCTGTTATTGGGGAGGGGGTGTATGATCTTCATTATTCATGATTTATTCGTGATTATCCGTAATCATAGTAGCAGCCACATTAATGTAGTAGTGTTCAGAAACATTATATTCTTATTTACAATAAAAAACAATGACTCCAAAAGTACAATACGTTACACTTGAAATGTGTGTCATTTAGCAGACGCTCTTATCTGCAGCAATTACAGGACACATCAGGGTTAAGTGCTTTGCTCAAGTGCACATGGACAGATTTTTAACCTCATGTGGAAATAGTGAAGGGGTCTGAATACTTTCCGAATGCACTGTACATACGTACCTGTTCTACATAGTTGAACCTCTGATGTGATCTCCAGCAGTCTCCGTAGCCGATCATTCTCCTCCTGGTATTTCACTACCGTTTTCTCAACTTCCCCGAAAATCTCCACAGCAGCCGAAGTTAAGCGCTCATTTAAAAACACATGAAACGACTGTTGTTGAGACATTTTAAGTTGACTGGTAGCTAGTTAGCTATTCAGCTGCTAGCTTCTTCCACGTTGAAAGAACGATGTTCACAAGAAAGAAAAGTCCACTCGCAAGCTCACTTCCGCCTGTATCAGCGGGTGGCAAGACAATACCACAGCGCCTCTATGTGGATGGAGAGTTAACTACAAGGTACAGACCATTTTTTTTAAATGAAACTTTTATTTAATCAGGCAAGTCAATTAAGAACAAATTCTTATTTACAGTGACGTCATCCTGGGGAACAGTGGGTCAATTGGTTGTTCAGAATGACAGATTTTAACCTTGTCAGCTCTGGGATTTGATCCAGCAACCTTTTGGTTACTGGCCCACCATTCTAACCACAAGGCTACTGGCCACCCAAGACTAATAGAGATAATGGAAATGTGGGGAAAACGTTATAATAGGTTACATTACTTTTTTTTAATATGTTTATTATTTTCCAAAAATATATTTTTTTAAACGACAGCAATACCAACGTTGACATTCATTGTACTGTTGAATGGGATGGCCAATTTAGAGGACCAAACAAAACTTAACTCACACATACACAAAATAAAACAAAACCCTATTAGGTTGTACATGTATAAGAAGACAGCATATAGTCATTACAAGCAGTGTAGTTAAGCCAAAAATAAATATTGAATCGAGTACAGCACAGAGTAGCAGCAGATCGTCAACCCAGTTATGAAGCGGGACTAGACCATTTATCCAGTATCGGCTGCCATATTTAGTAAAACAATGGACTTCTATTGGAGGTATTGTATCGTATCTTTTCCATATGTATTACATTCCCTAAATCCCGTAACCACATTTCAAAGATAGTTACAGTCTCCAATTTCCAAAATTGCAATATGAGCCTTTTGGCTAATAGAGTACAAAGAGAGACAGCCTTCTCCTCCTGGTTATTCCCATCAACTTTACCAAACAGAGCGATCAATGGGTCTGGGGCTAGAACTCTATCGAAGGCTTTAGATAAGTCATCAGAAATGAGAGCCAAGAAAGCATGTAATTTAGGACGTGTCCAGAATAAGTGGGTCAACGTCCCCTCATCCTGCTCTCACCTCTCACACAGTGGTGTGTCCGGGAATATTTGATTCAGTTTCACTTTTGAGTAATGTAACCTGTATATCACCTTAAACTGTACAAAATTGTGTCTGGCATTCACAGACCTGTGGTTTATATTCCTGAGAGCTTCTACCCAGTCCTCATCTGAGATTTCTGAACTAAGTTCTTGTTCCCAAGCCCTTTTAATAGTGTCTGTGGATACCTCCATGTTTTTAATAGTGTTTGTGGATACCTCCATGTTTTTAACAGTGTCTGTGGATACCTCTATGTTTTTAATAGTGTCTGTGGATACCTCCATGTTTTTAATAGTGTCTGTGGATACCTCCATGTTTTTAATAGTGTCTGTGGATACCTCCATGTTTTTAATAGTGTCTGTGGATACCTCTATGTTTTTAATAGTGTCTGTGGATACCTCTATGTTTTTAATAGTGTCTGTGGATACCTCTATGTTTTTAATAGTGTCTGTGGATACCTCCATGTTTTTAATAGTGTCTGTGGATACCTCCATGTTTTTAATGGTGTCTGTGGATACCTCTATGTTTTTAATAGTGTCTGTGGATAACTGTGGTAACTGACGCAGCTGCTGAAATTAGTTTGGAGTCCAACAAAAATAGTCAATTCTGGAATATGATTTATGAACTGATGAAAAGACAGAATAATATCTCCTAATATCAACAATGTTAAGGTTTGTCATCAATGTATTTAGACAGACACTGGCATTTGATTGTTGAAGTGACCTTGATAGCTGTTTATCTAAAAGAGGATCTAACGTACAGTTAAAGTCTCCTCCAACAATAACACTTGTATCCAAGATATTTGGTATGGCCTTAAATAACCTTTGAAAAAATAATGGATCATCAAAGTTGGGTCCATATAAATTGACCAAGGTTATTGGTTTTGAATTCAGTGTACCAGCCACAATAATATACCGACCATTAGGATCTGAAATCGAGGATGAGTAAACAAAAGGAATGTTTTTCCTTATCAGGACTGCTACCCCCCTCGCTTTTGCATCAAAGTTAGACTGGTATAGCTGACCGATCCAGCCGACTCGTAGCTTGGCCTGAGCCGAGCGTTTAATATGAGTTTCTTGAAGAAGCACTATGTCAGCACCCAGTGATTTAAGATGAGAAAAAAACCTTAGCTCGTTTCACGACATGCCCTAAGCCATTACAGTTCCAGCTGACTATCTTTATTCCACTAGGTGTACTCTGTGCTCGGTCACTATGTGGCATTTCTTATTTTAGAGCAAATTGTTGCTGTCATACAAAGCCCAAAAGAAAAAGCTTGTCATGCCACCTGTATTAATAAATGTGAACATAAAACACAGACCCCATCCCCCCTCCCATCCCTATACTGAGTGACTTCCCCAAACGAAGCACTCCTTGACTAACACACAAACCTTAGGGTGTCTAGACATACAGCTTGAACTAACTCGTCGTCTATAGATGCTCCGCATATGTAGCGTGGTTCGTTCTGCGTTGTGTACTTTTAATCAGGACACTGCCACAACTGGAATTATGATGGTTGAATCATGTTTATTGGTCTTGCACACGAAGAGACAACACACAATAGGTTAGCCCTCGGTGCAGTCACAGCTCTCGGGCACCTTGCTAGCTGAAGGTCCGGCAAAAGAGAACGATAACAGGGTCCGCAAGTACGGATAACCCGCGATGGACCAAACCAAAATATACAAACTTTTACAATTAGGTGTATTTACAATATAGATATCAAAAAATGTTTGTACACTGAAAAATAACATTAACTATGCTGCTGTAATTAAATAAAGAAAACACATTGATTATTATTATTGTTATTAACTTATTAACATCCCCTCTTGCCCTGGCCTACTTGAACTGTCCTTGCGTGCAATTTGGTGCGTAATCTAGGGGAACAACATCACTCTACTACATTCACCCCCCCTGTTTTACACTAGATTATAGGCACAAAACAAAACACATTACCTCGAAGGTAACAAAGCAAAGAAAGAAAAAGAAGAAAAAAAAATAAATTCACACCCACAGAGCGACGGAGTAACCCAGTGTAGTCCCTTAAGTCTAGACCCACAAATGGTCGATCAGCTGGAAAGCTATCCCGCGAAGGATTAGGAAAAATAAGAGGTAGCTAATCCCTTATTCAACCGTATACAAAAAAATGCCAAATACATTTTATGCTGATGAACTACACACAAAGTTACATGAATTGTCAAAAATATTAGACCAACCCACCAATCACTCTAAGACCCAGTTAGGTTACCATATACACACAAAAAATGAAAAGGTAGACAATATCCTACCGTCACTGAGAAACCAAGAACGGTTTCATTTCCTGTGTAAACATAGTTTGGATTAACCTATTCACTGGCTTAATAAATCTACCTAGTCTAGTCCGAACACCCTCACCCAAAAACCTAGCAGGAATGTCACGGACAGCACTAACCGTGCTCAGAGGTCTAACCTCAGGTTGGGGAATACTACAACTCGGCCTATCCGGAGCCAGCACACTTTCAGTTACAGACTCAACACTAGTAGCGTCAGACGACTGATCAGAATCCTGGTAGATTGCCACAGACCACTCTGACAAAGCATCTTCAACCAAGTTAACATCTGTCACAACACCATCCCCACTGAATGGAGTTTCGCCATCAGAACTCTTGAAGGCTTTGGGAATCTCTCTCTGGTCCACTTCTACTGAGCACACCTCACTCAAGGGGACGTCATATGGCCGTTCCACTTCACTTCCATCAACTGGGACTACACCATCTTCTTGGAATATCCTCCCAGAAGACTCAGGAAGGCTTGCTACCCAGAGGACAGTCCTTGCGTCACTCCCATCCATTTTGCTGGACGCTGCAGACATCTCAGAGAACACGTCACCACTCGATAGATATCCGTGACTCTCAGGTTCCTCCCATGAAGGCAAAGGCAGAAAGTTGACTGGCATAATCAGGTTCCTATGCACCGTCTTGATGCGCCCAGTGGTAGGGTGCTGTATACGATGTGTTCAGTGAGCTGTTCTTCGCAACAACTATGTACACTGCACTGCCCCAGCGATCAGCCAGTTTCTTCTTGCCCCTCTCTCCCTTGTTAGCAAGTAGAACTCTGTCTCCCTTCTCTACCGAATGACCCTTCGACCGTCTGTTGTAGACCTCGGCTTGTCTCTTTTGTTGCTTACTTGCATGCTGCTGAGCCAATGTCATGGCTTCTCTCAGATCCTCACCCAAAGACTGGACATACTTATCCACATCGACCGTGTCCCCATCCAACAGCACACTTTCAAACATAACATCTACTGGCAACCTAGGGGTGCGTCCAAACATCAAGAAGAAGGGCGGAAACCCAGTAGTCTCGTGAACAGTGCAGTTATAGGAGAATGTCAATGTGTTCAACATCTGAGGCCATTTAGCCTTGGACCTAGCTGGCAGAGCTCTAATCATCCCACCCAGCGTGCGATTTAGACGTTCTGCTTGACCGTTCCCCATGGGATGATACGGTGTTGTGTGCGACTTTCCAACACCAGATAACTGAAGTAATTCTGCAATAAGTGAACTTTCAAAGTTAGCACCCCTGTCAGAATGGATACAATCAGCGAACCCATAAACGCAGAAGAAATTATTCCAGAGAACACGAGCCACAGTCTTAGCAGACTGGTTTGGACACGGATACGCACATGCCAGCTTAGTAAAGTGATCAGTCACTACTAACACATCAATAGACTTGTTGTTTGAATCTTCTGCAGTCCAGAAATCAATACACACAAGTTCCAAAGGTGCCGTTGTCACAATGGAGACAAGTGGAGCTCTTGCTTCAGGCTCAGGTGCTTTACTCAACACGCATCTCTTACAGTGGGCCACGTATTCCTTGACATCCTTTTCCATAGAGTTCCAGTAAAACCGCTGTCTCGTAAGCCACAATGTGCGCTGCTGACCCTGATGACCAGCATCATCATGAACTCCCTTCAACACAAGGCCCCTCAAAGACACAGGTACAACATACTGGAATATTTTCTTCTTACTCACTGGGTGTTTTGAGACACGATACAGAATCCCTAACCGCGTGGTGAGTTTTCCCCACTGTCTTAGAGTATAAACTGTTTCATTAGCTTCAAGGACTCGCTCTCTCCTAGATGGGCGCCGGCCTCTATCTACAAAGAACATGACTCTGCTGATGACAGGATCCAGTGACTGGTTATCATACAGCTCCTTGTGTGTAAAGACAGGTAAAGGGCTCTGACCCATGGACATCAACTTCTCAAGGTGCTGCGCATGTGAAATGGCCCTCACCGTGGCACCATCATCCCATCGGCGGTGAGCATGGAGGACAGCAGACACCTCTTCACAGGAAACCAACCCACTGACATCGTCTCCAGCTCTACTTAAATCACTCCCAGGAGCCATAGACGTTCCACAGCCAGCCTCGGGCTGTTCACAGGAGAGGCGGAACATGTCTTGAACATCATCCACTCGAAGACCTCTGGCTTCCTCCAGCAGGACATCATATGGAATTCTTGTCAGTCGGTGCAGAACTGTGGAGCGGACAAATGGCTCTCTGCTCAAAGCATCAGCAACGACATTCTTGGGACCTGGTATGTACTGGATATCAAAGTCAAAGGGTGCCAGCTTTGCAACCCATCTCTGCTCGCATGCATCAAGTCTCGGCTTTGTAAGAATATATTTGAGTGGATTGTTGTCGGTCCACACAGTAAACTTATGCCCTCGCAGCCAATGGCTGAATTTATCATGAATGGCCCATTTCATGGCTAGAAATTCCAGCCGGTGAGCAGGATACTTGGATTGTGCATGATTAAGAGATTTACTAGCAAAAGCTATTGGCCTGGCTATTGCCGTTCCATCTTGCACTTGGGATAGTACAGCTCCCAAACCACTAGTAGATGCATCCACAGAAAGTAAAAATGGCTGAGAAAAATCTGGATGAGCCAGCAGGGCCTGGTCAACTAGTGCTGATTTCAAAGCTTCAAAAGCGAGTTGACATTCGGCAGTCCAGTCTGCAGCAGTGAGCCTGCGAGAGGGACCAGGCCTTCTCCTACCTTTGCCTCCCCTAGGCTTCTTCTGACCTGTAGTTAGCTGAAACAATGGCCTAGCAACCATGGAACAATTCTCAATGTAGTGCTGATAGTATACTACCATACCAAGAAAAGAACGGATTTTGCTAGGAGACGGAGTGACACCATCAGCTTCCATCATCTCGCTCTCAGTCACGTTCAAAATAGTTTGAACTTTAGCAGGGTCAGTGGCTACACCCTCCTGAGAAATGATGTGACCCAAAAACTTAACAGACCTCCTCAAAAACTTGCACTTAGACGGAGACAGTTTAAGATTGTGCTCCTGCAACCGCTGAAAAACCATCTCAAGTCTCTGCAGACTCTCTTCCTCAGTCTTAGCAAAAACCATCAGATCATCCAAATAACAAAGGAGACTTAGAAAGTTTTGGTCACCAAAAATGGTCAGCATCATTCTCATAAATGTAGCCGGGCTGTTGCAGAGGCCCTGAGGCAACCGATTGTACTCGTGCAGGCCTAAAGGAGAGGAAAAGGCCGTGTATTTCTTATCCTCTTCATGCAGTGGCACGTTATAATACCCTGACGTCAAGTCCATTGTGCTGAAGAAGGCATTACCTCCCAACGCGGCCAATACATCAGCCTGATGAGGCAGGGGATGAGCGTCCTTTACAGTGCGGGCATTTAACCACCTAAAGTCAGTCAGGCTACCTCTGGCGAGCACATGGAGGGCTGTGCGGCCCCCCAAAGAAATGCCACCCCACACCATGACTGACCCACCGCCAAACCGGTCATGCTGGAGGATGTTGCAGGCAGCAGAACGTTCTCCACGGCGTCTCCAGACTCTGTCACGTCTGTCACATGTGCTCAGTGTGAACCTGCTTTAATCTGTGAAGAGCACAGGGTGCCAGTGGCGAATTTGCCAATCTTGGTATTCTCTGGCAAATGCCAAACGTCCTGCACGGTGTTGGACTGTAAGCACAACCCCCACCTGTGGACGTCAGGCCCTCATACCACCCTTATGGAGTCTGTTTCTGACCGTTTGAGCAGACACATGCACATTTGTGGCCTGCTGGAGGTCATTTTGCAGGGCTCTGGCAGTGCTCCTCCTGCTCCTCCTTGCACAAAGGCGGAGGTAGCGGTCCTGCTGCTGGGTTGTTGCCCTCCTACGGCCTCCTCCACGTCTCCTGATGTACTGGCCTGTCTCCTGGTAGCGCCTCCATGCTCTGGACACTACGCTGACAGACACAGCAAACCTTCTTGCCACAGCTCGCATTGATGTGCCATCCTGGATGAGCTGCACTACCTGAGCCACTTGTGTGGGTTGTAGACTCCGTCTCATGCTACCACTGGAGTGAAAGCACCGCCAGCATTCAAAAGTGACCAAAACATCAGCCAGGAAGCATACAAACTGAGAAGTGGTCTGTGGTCACCACCTGCAGAACCACTCCTTTATTGGGGGTGTCTTGCTAATTGCCTATAATTTCCACCTGTTGTCTATTCCATTTGCACAACAGCATGTGAAATTTATTGTCAATCAGTGTTGCTTCCTAAGTGGACAGTTTGATTTCACAGAAGTGTGATTGACTTGGAGTTACATTGTGTTGTTTAAGTGTTCCCTTTATTTTTTTGAGCAGTATATAAAACAATGCAAGATTCAAGACTTCATGCTTTTCAGCTAAAATTATTATATAGAATTCTTGCCACCAACAAATTGTTGAATATTTGGGGCATAAAATCATCGAA